>NC_056739.1:63194951-63222451 GCF_019279795.1 Protopterus annectens | reverse complement strand
GGATTGTCATTGCAGGCAGTGGTTGTGGTTTTGCTCAGCTATTTTCACTTGTCTGCACTATAGTCCAATCCAGGGTATGCCATTGTGTCCCATGGTGTCTTTGCATCCTGCTAGGAGTGTCATTCCAGGCAGTGGTTGTGGTTTTGCTCAGCTATCTTCACTTGTCTGCACTATAGTCCAATCCAGGGTATGCCATTGTGTCCCATGGTGTCTTTGCATCCTGCTAGGAGTGTCATTCCAGGCAGTGGTTGTGGTTTTGCTCAGCTATCTTCACTTGTCTGCACTATAGTCCAATCTAGGATATGCCATTGTGTCCCATGGTGTCTTTGCATCCTGCTAGGAGCGTCATTCCAGGCAGTGGTTGTGGTTTTGCTTAGCTATCTTCACTTGTCTGCACTATAGTATAATCCAGGGTATGCCATTGTGTCCCATGGTGTCTTTGCATCCTGCTAGGAGTGTCATTCCAGGCAGTGGTTGTGATTTTGCTCAGCTATCTTCACTTGTCTGCACTATAGTACAATCCAGGGTATGCCGTTGTGTCCCATGGTGTCATTGCATCCTGCTAGAAGTGTCATTGCAGGCAGTGGATGTGGTTTTGCTCAGCTATCTTCAATTGTCTGCACTATAGTCCAATCCAGCGTATGCCATTGTGTCCCATGGTGTCTTTGCATCCTGCTAGGAGTGTCATTCCAGGCAGTGGTTGTGGTTTTGCTCAGCTATCTTCACTTGTCTGCACTATAGTACAATCCAGGGTATGCCATTGTGTCCCATGGTGTCTTTGCATCCTGCTAGGAGTGCCATTCCAGGCAGTGGTTGTGATTTTGCCCAGCTATCTTCACTTGTCTGCTCTATAGTACAATCCAGGGTATGCCATTGTTCCTATGGTGTCTTTGCATCCTGCTAGGCGTGTCATTCCAGGCAGTGGTTGTGGTTTTGCTCAGCTATCTTCACTTGTCTGCACTATAGTACAATCCAGGGTATGCCATTGTGTCCCATGGTGTCTTTGCATCCTGCTAGGAGTGTTACTGCAGGCAGTGATTGTGGTTTTGCTCAGCTATCTTCTGCTAAGTGATCCATCACCATTCTGTGGCAGGTGTGATGCATCACCATTCTGTGGCAGGTGTGATGCATCACCATTCTGTGGCAGGTGTAATGCATCACCATTATGTGGCAGGTGTGATGCATCACCATTCTGTGGCACTTGTGATGTTTGCTGTTATGCTTGTAGCATGTTTTCCACTGCTGCAATTCCTCCTTCACTATTCCACAATTATTCCACAATGTACTTGTTAATGAATCACTGACTATACTATGGCATTCCATTTCATATCAGCTGCATACTCCTTCAGGAGTATGTCAGAGCTGAAGCTAACTATTCTAGTGTCCTGTGCCATTCCCAATATCTGGCACCCCCCCCCAAATTTAAGTTGAGGAAAAATAAATGCTATCGTACCCAAGGACCAAAAAATATATGAACAAGTAATTTGCTCTGGGTTATACTATACATTATGTGCTGAACCATTTCAGCCATGCCTGCAAATATAGTTTCAACATTTATTTCTGAATGCTGGTACTGCATTATCAGCCATGCCTTGTAAGACCATGCTCCTGAGTCAGCCCCCCTTCATCCTACTTTAGATATGCATCTGGAGCATGTTGTACACTCTGGCATGCTGAGGGTCTAGAGGAGTTTTATGAATTGCATAGGTTATGGTATACGGGTCTTATTGCATACCTGCACTACATAACTGCTTGCTATGTTTATGAATAGCATCCGAGGTATGTAAGCAGACTGGCTATTGTACTATAGTGAGGTGCAAACTCCCTATACTGTACCCAGTAATGATGCTACCTGATTTTTAGTAACAGGGTTAGACCATGACTGACTAGCCTCTGTCTTGGTGGGCTCTGGCCTAATCTTAACACCATTCTCTCAATATTGAGCAACAAAAGACACTTCTGCCACTCTTACCCGACATTTGATGTCCTTACTACTTAACTCTGAAATTTTGCAGACTACCTATCTTCCTAACACACTGAGCATGTTCTAATCAGAACTGACTCTGCATTGTACTGTCACACAGGTAAGCAGGTTATGCAGGTTAAACAGGTAACATTTTATACAATCTCCAGCTCCTGGTCAGATGTAAACGTTATTGGATCATTCGCCATTCCAAAAGACATTTTGGTAAACTTATATACCCTGAAAACAGTCACATGAATTGACCCATCCTTTACTGCAGGTGTCAGGGGTAATTGCAGTAACCCTGAGTTAGGGCAGTAGTGGTTTGTATCATTTGAACAAGGTATGGAGTAAACATGTGACCCTGTGTGACTATTCAGCTTCCTGCAATCTAGACAGACACTGGCGCTCCTATATGAATGCTGGGTCTTTCCAAGATCCACTAATTCTTGTAATTCCTCTTCATGCCTCTCTCAGAACACTATAAGTCATATTCTTCAGTCCTGGGGTTCACATGTTGCGCACCCACTTGGGTAAACCCTTGCTTACCAGTTTATATATCCACAGAGTCATACAGTACTACCCGGATTTTCTGAAATGAGGTAAGAAATAGCTGCATTACCTCTCTCACTGACATATTAGACTGAGTGTGACTGAGAAAGTCTACTACAAGACCCTCTCGAATGTCTCCGGAAACCCACTGTAGGTACTACTTAATAGTGTCTCTCTGTCATAGCAGTGTTTCCTCACAATAACATGGTAGAGACAGTGTTTCTGCATCCTATTTTGTACCTCCAAACATGTAGCTAATGACACTTATCTTTTTTACAAGAGTGAAATCGACCTCCCATGCTGCCTGCAGCTTAGTTTGTCAAACAATGATAAGCAGTGTCACTTTGTGTCGAACAGAATAACCTCTAGGTTCATGCTGTTTGGATATGCCAACCCTTTGGTTGTTGTGGTACTTTTGCTAGGTATCACTGTGCTAGGTTGAGTTCCCTAAGCCTAGTGTTAAAAGTTTAGGGCCGATTCCAAAACCGACTCCTGGTGGCGACCATGTTCATCACTAAACTTATCACACATTATATCTGGTGGCCCCTCACCCTGCGACAGTACAGAAGCTCATGGTTGAAAACAGCTGCAGCTTCTTGGGGTACGTCTCTGTATACAAAGAGGTGGTGGGGCATCTGTCTTCTCCCTGAACAGATTAATAAGTACTCTTAACATAGTCTTAACAGTACAGTTAGCCCTCTCCACAGTAATAACAGTCCATGTACTTGTCTTTGCCTTTTGACTTGAGTAGTGACTGAAAAGCCTCTTCAGACTACCCCTTTCATGGTAACAAAAATAAATAAATAGTTAAGACACACACACACACACACACACACACACACACACACACACACACACACACACACACACACACACACACACACACACACACACACATCTGTGTATGGTTAGGTAACCTAAAATTCTGTTATAGTTTTCCTATCAAGATAACCTATTTACAAAAACTGAAAAATGTATAGCAAACACAAGACAACATTACAGCAATATACAGTGGGGCAGCTAATAGACAAAAACATGAATACAGCCAAATACAAAATAATAGTTCTGATCAAGGCAGCAAATGTTCAAGAAATACAGTCTTGCAAGGTACGATACGATAGAAGATGGTGATACAGAAGTAGAAAGCTGCTAAATGAATAAATATAAATAAATAAACAGTTAATTCATGCTTACTTAACTGTTGAAGGTTCTCTCTAAGCTATTTGGTGAAAGTCACAGGAGTAGAAAACTGGTCAGGGAACTTGGAAGTGAATTCCAAATCCAGGCACCCCATGTGAGAGAAAGCCCTTTCAGTGTAAACTTCTACAATTGGGTCTGCTGTGTTGGTTTACATATAAACTAGAGAAAAGTCTGAGATGGCATATATAAGTGAAGTAAAATCCAAAGACCTGACTGATCCTAAGTAACGTTTAGGAGAGACAATATGATGCAAAGCCCTATAGTGGTCCATCAAGAGGTATTTTATATTACAGTGCTAACAAAAGGTTTAGTTTTTTGGCTAACAAGAAGCAAATCCATCTATGTGATTGCAAGATAACATTGCAGAACCCTACCTTATCTCAAAGTAAAGCAGAAGAATCAATTTTGTGCTGACTGGAGTTTCTGTATGTTGGTGGTTGAGTTGCAGTTGGTGTTGCTGGTTGAGGTGCAGTTGGTGTTGCTGATTGAGGTGCAGTCGGTGTTGGTGGTTGAGGTGCAGTTGGTGTTGCTGATTGAGGTGCAGTCGGTGTTGGTGGTTGAGGTGCAGTTGGTGTTAGTTGAGGTGCAGTTGGTGTTGCTGGTTGAGGTGCAGTTGGTGTTGCTGGTTGAGGTGCAGTCGGTGTTGGTGGTTGAGGTGCAGTTGGTGTTAGTTGAGGTGCAGTTGGTGTTGCTGGTTGAGGTGCAGTCAGTGTTGGTGGTTGCGGTGCAGTTGGTGTTGCTGGTTGAGGTGCAGTCGGTGTTGGTGGTTGAGGTGCAGTTGGTGTTAGTTGAGGTGCAGTTGGTGTTGCTGGTTGAGGTGCAGTCAGTGTTGGTGGTTGCGGTGCAGTTGGTGCTGGTGGTTGAGGTGCAGTTGGTGTTGCTGGTTGAGGTGCAGTCAGTGTTGGTGGTTGCGGTGCAGTTGGTGTTGGTGGTTGAGGTGCAGTTGGTGTTGGTGGTTGAGGTGCAGTTGGTGTTAGTTGAGGTGCAGTTGGTGTTGCTGGTTGAGGTGCAGTCAGTGTTGGTGGTTGCGGTGCAGTTGGTGTTGGTGGTTGAGGTGCAGTCGGTGTTGGTGGTTGAGGTGCAGTTGGTGTTAGTTGAGGTGCAGTTGGTGTTGCTGGTTGAGGTGCAGTTGGTGTTGCTGGTTGAGGTGCAGTCGGTGTTGGTGGTTGAGGTGCAGTTGGTGCTGGTGGTTGAGGTGCAGTCGGTGTTGGTGGTTGAGGTGCAGTTGGTGTTAGTTGAGGTGCAGTTGGTGTTGCTGGTTGAGGTGCAGTCAGTGTTGGTGGTTGCGGTGCAGTTGGTGTTGGTGGTTGAGGTGCAGTTGGTGTTGGTGGTTGAGGTGCAGTCAGTGTTGGTGATTGAGGTGCAGTTGGTGTTGGTGGTTGAGGTGCAGCTGGTGTTGGTGGTTGAGGTGCAGTTGGTGTTGGTGGTTGAAGTGCAGTCAGTGGTGGTAGTTGAGGTGCAGTTGGTGTTGCGTGAGAAATGCTCAAGAGTACAAAGACAAAGTCCTATGTTAGTTGCTACTCTGTTTTATTTGGTTAAAATGTTGTTATTATATCACACAGTATACATGTTATTTTAGTTACCACTTTGTGAAATAAGTGTGTGTTCAGAAAATAAATCATAGGTCAAGCTGGACTCCGAGATCCTTTAAGAACTATACCACACTCAGAGGTCTACCATTCAAGCCAGGCAGGTTCCATTTGAGAGTACATAAGCTGAGACCATTTGGGGTACCAAAATCCATTGCTCTCATCTTTCTGAGGTTGACTTTGATTCTCGTATTTTCAGAGGCCTGACATAGCTGAGTCAGTGTAGAACTGAATGAGTAGCCTGAGTTCACGTGCCAAATTCCCAGATAAGTCAGTTGCCAAATTTCCAAATAATGATTATGTCACCTGCATATAGGATTATACTGCTTATCTTCAGGGAGATGAAGAGGGAGTTAATATAGACAGAAAAATAATGGCCAAAATACTATGTACGTGACAGCATACATGCATACATATATAGGTTTACATGGGTTTGGTCGTACTGCCAATGAACAGGGTGTTCTCCGAAATTAAATGTCGGAACTTTAGATGTCGAACGGTCGGAATGTCGTATAAAATGAAACATTTGACATTTCCGACCGCTCTACCACCTAAACAAGCACTACCATGGGTCAAAAAGGGGGGGGGTTGGCGTTTCGATATAATTGTGTTCACAATTATGCCGTACTGGCGTTCTGCAGTTCGAGATGGTGCGTCCGACAATTGGCCTTATGACCAAATCCATGCATACCACATATATACACATGTACATTCTTGAAAGAATTAGTAATTTACTGAGTATACGTGTTTTATGTGTTCTAGATTTTAGTAATTTAGTGTATAAAAGCATGCTAATTACATTTTAAAATATATTCTGTATCATTATTAGATGTGCAAAGCAGTAGTTTGAGATATTGTTAAATTTGCCTCATTACTAGCACAAAACTAGAACCATGAAGAGCATATGCAGTTGTTTAGCATTGGACTTCATGATGTGTACCCTAACCAGACATCCACATTACTCCAATGTAATATGTCCCAGGGTCATGTGACTTCATGATGTGTGCCCTAACCAGACATCCACATTACTTCGATGCAATTCTTCCCAGGGCTCATGTGATAATGTCAAATATGTCAGATTTACCAAGTCTGCCTTTCTTTTTTAAAGGTAAGATAATTTTATCCCAGAATAATTGCTTTTTATAAGTAAAATGATACATTGCTTGCGTTTTGTTTTCATCTCAAAACAAACTGTGGACTTGCCTTTTATCAGTGTTTTCTTCTTTCTTCTGTATGTCATTAGCGATTGTGCTTAACAATACAACAAAGGCTGAGTGGGTGGCAGGTGTGTTTATTAATTTTCTGCTACACTGACTTTAATATTGCTGTTCCACAGATCATATGGATGCTCAACAGACTATTAAATTATTTAATCGACAGCAAATCCATTTATACAGATGCTCGTGTGCCCCTTAAAAATTAAACAGGGAATTACATCAAGGGAGGTCAAAATGCAAGTCAAATCAAACATCTTTGGCAATATGTTAAACAGTTTCACTTTTCTTGTTTTATATAATTCATGATATGATTTGTCATATTTTGCATAATTGTTTAAAATTCCCGGTGTGTCTGAAGTGTTTAAATCATATAAAAAAATGCCTCTAGTATCATAAGATTTGGGAAAGCTGAGAAAAAGAATTTAGATGCTAGAGGCATTTTTATATGATTCAAACACTTCAGAACTTCAGAATAGAAGCTATAAAGATGGCAAGACATTTGTTTATTAGAGAGAAGCTTGAATTAACTGGCACTTAAATGCCCTTTGCAAAAGTGCTGTCTGTGTATGGAGAAGCTAAGGCTCATTTACTATGCACCAAGGCATTCCCTTACTGACGGAAGAGGAGAAACATGGTCAAAGCATAAGGTTTCGCTGATGACTTGGGTGCATTTGTAAAGATGTAACTCTCCATTGCTGAAATAACCTGATGCTGTCCACAGCAGGAGTCATGATAAATGAAAACAAGTTGATAGGACGCATTTAAACTGACTGAGGGATATTTGATTTAAAAGATCACAAGAGAGTCTGTTACTGAAGATGGCGTCAGGATAGTAATGACTCTGATGAGGAAGATACAGAAACAGATGTTTCAGGAGCCAACAATATGTGGAAGTGTATTCAGAAGCCAGAGGAAATGAAAAAAACAAAAAAACAAATAGGACTTAACTTATAAGGCTGATAGCCATCAGTTTAAGTAAAAATGGTCCTTGAACCTCCTACAGTGATGTAGAGGGGGATCACAGAAGTGGTTGCAGTTACATAGACAAGACAAAAAGTGAACCATTTTTTAAGCTATTTCTTACCATGGAATATACATGATAGTGTGCATTCTATAACAGGAAATAATTGATTTAATATGTAGGCAGATGGCATTAGAAGAAAATTAGGCTTTTCTACAGTTTCCACTTATAATCACATTACTTTTCTGCTGATGAGTCTGCACCGATGCCCTAATGCGTTGATATTTAAATATAAGGAGAACTAACAGGATTGACGATTTATATTCAAGCGACATTGCAAGACGTAAGGGAGATCAGCACAGCTCAAGTATTTTCTCTTATCTACTGATTGTGCAGCCGTGGAGTTCATTGTAAATAGGTAGTGGGGAAGACAATTATATGACAGTGCAGTATTTTCCAAACACTAAAATATTTTAATTTATTGTCTGTGAAACAAAGACCAGCAACTCATATAACAAGTACAAGCTATTACTTGCCCTCCATGACTCTGGTCCCATATAAATTACGGAATTGATTGTTCTCAGCAAGCTAGGCTGTTTGTGACTTTCAGGCTGCAGGTGGAAACCAAAAGCCATAGATCCTTTACCTACCAAGTATCCATTCAGTGATACTCTTCACCTTATCAGTTAGCATTTAACCTCACTATAAACTGCATATAGATGGCCTTACAGATCTGATTATTTTTCACAATTACCTTTATAAAAATTTGATGTAATGTATTTGATATTATTTTCAAGGCTGACCTTTGATCAACTCTTTCCCTAGGCAAAAGGGCTCCGCAGCACCCCCCCCCCCTACCACCACCAACCGGTGCCCACATCCAAGTCAGCCTACACCAACCAGATTACTTTTTTCTTCCATTTTCTCAAAGCTTGTCTTCTTCATTTTTTTCCCTGTATTCATTCAGCATATTAAAAAATGTGTTTACTACAAAAAAATTAAACAATAAATACTGGAAAAGTGCCCCTGCTGCAGCAGCAGCTTAGTTTGCCTATACTTAAGGCCAGTTATGAATATTTTGTTAATATTGTTGATATTGTTTTTATTGTTTTCCTGATGACTATAATGTGCCCATGCAGCAAAATCAGGTGTTAGTGGCTCAACATGTAGCAGCCGTGCCTTTGGTTCCACATGATCAAAAGGATATGGGTTCTGTTCCCACACTTACTACTTGGATTCATTTTTCCAGTGCTATCTGCCTGTGTTGGTCGTAGGTCCTAAAGGATGTAAAGTTTACACAGCACTTATTGAAAAAAGAGTTCCTTGGTGCCCTGGCCAAATTCTCCCTTGTCAGTATGAATAGCACCTTCGGACTCCCACAAAAAGAGGATACTGACTTAATGGGACTAACCCTGTCAACAAAGAGTAAATAAATAAATAAATTACTGATATCCAGGCTAACTGATTAATTAATTGCTAGACTGACTGACCCTGGAAAGGAAGAATATCATGGCAGCAGAGGGAGAAGTAGTGCAGTTGGGGGACCTTAACGTACTTAGCGTTTACTGGAATAAACAGACTTTATCAATATCAGAAAACTTAAGCAAAATGTTATGCCCTACATGGGGCATAGCTGAATTACCTGCTACTGTGACTTTGTTAGAATGGGTTGATCCTAGATCTGGTCCTCATAAATGATTGCAATGAGGGAATTTTAGATCTAGATATGGATGGCCATCATGGTTAAACTGAACGACTTGGTACATAGTTCAAAAACAGTACTGCTTTAGTGAGTACTCCTAGAAAATTATAGGCAAGTCGACTTGTCAGCAGGAGAGAATTCCGTAAAGTAATGTCACATAGGCCTGATTTAGGGATGCAGTAACAAGGGGTAAGAAACAAACTGCTATAGCAGTAAAATAAAATAGAAAGAAAAACGGTATCTGATTAACCTGCAGAAATAGAGCAACTAGATTTCTGTTAAAATGTTTTTTTTTTTTATGGAACTTTGAGCAAACTGGGGGGGGGGGGCATTCTTTAAGTTGTAGCAGCCTCAGTGCTGACTGTAGTAGTTTGTAGGTGGAATGTTAGTACAGCTCCTCAAAAGGGAGGTGCTGAGGCTTACCCCTTTTTATAAAAATTAAGAATTATTCAAAGTAAGACTCTTGTTTGGTCATCAGGCATTTGTTTTTTGATTTCATTACTTAGTCATATTTAGAAAAAAAGATGCAACAGACAGAATCAGAGATAAAAGCGTGCAATTTAGGAAATATATGGGAACTTAAATGTAGATTATCAAATTTCAATTTTGGCACTTGGTATATCACAGGGAATTCCCATAGTGTTACCATATTCTTTCTTCATCAGCAATGGTGATATTAGGTAAAATTTAAAAGTAGATGGTATGGGATAGGAGGTGAGGTAAAATAAATAAATAAATAAATAAATAATAAAAAAAAAGGGTCTATATTAGAACACCGAAGTCTTAAAACTTTCAATGTTCTAATATCGACCCCTATTCAGCGAACACTTAAAATATCGAACATGCAGAAGAGTGATTTTTTTCCCAGTGAAAAAATTTTTTGTTCCAAATCACATACACACAACACAAGCACACCAAAAAAACAGCAATCCACACACATACACTTAAAATCCTACATCTAACCCTACACTAAACTGTACATACACTACTATCTATCCACTTACCTTAATCCAAACCATAACCCTAAGGTTCGTTGCTATTGCACACTCGCCTCACCCTGCACCCTAACCCTAACTCACCTACCCCACCCTAACCTTAACGTCCGTCACAATCGTACACTTACCTGACCCGCGCCCTAACCCTAACTCACCTAAACCGCACCCTAACCCTCACGTCCACACAATTGCACACTTACCTGAATCCGACCCGTAACTTTCCACCACAGTGCTGAAAATAGCGAAGCGACAGAAATGGCCAACCGAATTCTTTCCCTAGGAAAAAATTCGGTGTTCTGCAGCTTTGCTATTTTCAGCGTTCGCTGAATAGGGGTCGATATTAGAACATTCGAAGTTTCAAGACTTTGATGTTCTAATATAGACCCAAAAAAACAATAGGCATTTTGTATGTTTCTAAAGTGGTTTGTTTGACAGTGAGTGCATTGCACTTTTCTGTGAAGTGTTTTCTGTGAAACAAAATTAGTATTTTTTAACTTTTTGACCACCTTGCTTGCAGATCATAAGCCCTTCTCTCAATCAACAGGCCCATTTATTCCCATCAATAAATGAAAGCCAATGAGAGGGGTGATAACACAGGCAGCCATCAAGGGTGGTTTGAACATTTTCTGCCTGTCACAAATGCACCTAGGAAGGTGCTGTGGAGGGATGTGCAGTGGGTTTTATGTGAAGGGCATCCTCTCAATTCTCAAAGGTGTGTTTCCTCGAAGCAGCCCTCACCCTCAACCCACAGCATGAGCAGTGGTCTTTTCAGTCTCAGCCAGGGAGATCACACCATCCTGTGTGCCTAGGAATACATGCAAACCCCTCCCACCCCATGGTAGAGTTGTGCAGTGCATGTCCTTTCACTCCTTTCTCTCTCTCTCTGCCTGGCTCCTTTAGTGAAAGGGCCACTAAATGAATCCAGGACACCTGGGTTGCAGGCAAGGCTCCATATCTCTGAACCATAGAGTTAGACTACGGGCAGCAGGATGAGCACATTCTAACTAAACAGCTAAACATTAAAACAGTGTGAACTTTTTGACCTTGATCTACTCTAGATCTCTCAGGCCTTCAGCTACCTCTGCACTTAGGTGCTTCAGTTTTTAGGTGTGTTGAACAATGATTAAACGAATTGTAAACAGACATAACATACTACAACTATACAAGGTAGAGAACTGCATCAGCTTCTACAAAAGGAGTCAGGAAAAGTAATCAGTTTACTATGGACAGAAGAGTAGGGACAGCAAGTATGTTATGAATGGAGATAAAGCATTTTATACTTACATACAAGAGTGAAGAAAAGGCATGGCAGGCTTAATATGGGGGTGGAAATTCTTACAGCATGATTACGAAAAAGCAGACCTGTCAAATTTTTTTAGTTCACATTCCTCAAATGAAGAAATTAAGGGGAAGCTTTCCTGCTCATGGCCTGTTTGTCTGAGACCAGTTCGACATAATTATTTGGGTCAAATGTTAATTATGCAAATTTTGCACTAAACAAAATTCTATTTATGTGAATATCACCTTTAATGAAATAACATTTGTTTGAATGTACCGAGAGTAGATGTTTTTTTCATAAACCAGTGACTATGGGGCTCAACTTCGGGCTTGTTTTGATTTTAGTTACCTTTAGGGTTCAGGTTTGGTTTAGAGGAATAGATTTAGGTTAAGATTAAGGTTGGGTTGAGGATTAGGGTTAGAGTCATAGTTGGGGTGACAGTTGCTGGGTGCAAGGGAGGGTTTGCTTGTTTTATGTGATAAATATATATTTATGTATGTAAACTTTTTATTCTCTTAGGTGATTTGAACACAAACTGGTTAGCCTGCAACTCCAACAACCCCACCAACCATATTAATCTCTTTGGCTTTACCCAGCTCATTCAAGAACCTACTAGAGTAGACAAAAGGTCACCCAAACAATCGATCTTAGACTGGACACTAGTAAACTACCCAAAACATTACTATCACACTGGATGTCTACCAGACACCCTGAGTGACCACCTCCCTACATTCCTCCTGCGAAAACGCTCCAACATAACCAACCCAATTATCTTTAGACAAGTCAGAGATAATAGAAAACTAAATACACAGGAACTAAACCACACCCTAAAACACTGTAATTGGAATCCACTACTAACATTAGACTTAGACCAAGCCATAGACTACTTCAACAACACTTTCACTAGCATCCTCAACTCAGCTGCACCCATTAGAAAGATCAGAGTCAAGTCAAACTATGCTCCATGGCTAAGTAGGGACACAAGAGCCCTATTAAAAGCCAGAGATAGAGCATGGAGATCCTGGAAAAAAGACAATACCAACCTAACCAAACAAAATTACCAAAAACTAAGAAACCAAGCAAAAAGACAAACCATACTCGATAAACAAAACTATTTCCTCACCAGCCAAACCAAGCACACAGGAGACCCACAAAAATTCTGGAATTCCATCAACTCCCTACTTAACCCTGGAAAAATATTCACCCCAACTCCCACCACCAATAATAACACCACAGACATTGCATCCCAAGTTAACCAACACTTCACTCAATCAATTCTATCACTGTCCTCTCAGATCCCCAAAACCTACCACACAACCTTACCTAGCAAGCCCCTAAACAACATCCCCTCTCTCACACTCTCTCCTGTCCCCACCAGTACTATTAAGAAACTCCTACAAAAACTCAAACCCACTACCCTTGCTGCTGACAACCTACCTGCTGACTACCTAAAAATGACAGCTGACTCACTCTCATACCCAATATCCATCCTAATAAACCGCTCCATACAGGAAGCCTGCATCCCTAAACTATGGAAAATATCTAAAATCATCCCTCTCCACAAAGAAGGAATAGCCATCCTATCCCCATTATCCAAAATACTTGAAAGATGTATACACTCCCAAATTGTACAATTCCTAAACTCTAACAACCTGCTGTCACCCACTCAACACAGCTTCCGACAACACCATAGCACCACTACCGCTCTTCTAACCTTTACAAACATAGTGAACCATCACAGAAATAACAACAATTTTGTATCAGCAATATTTCTTGACTTATCCAAGGCATTTGTCATGGTGTCATACACCATGCTACTGGACTCCATGTCCTCCCTGTGCTTTTCCCCTTCCACTATTGCATGGTTTAAATGCTACTTATCAGACAGACAGCAGTCTGTTCAGTGGCAGAATACACAATCACCACTACTACCTACAACCATAGGTGCCCCACAGGGTTCAATATTATGACCACTACTTTTTTCCATTTTCACTAACAGCCTCCAGACCTACACCCAAAATGCCACATTCATGCAATATGCAGATGACTCCACTCTCATCTGCTCAGCACCATCACTCACAACCCTTCAAAAACTTACTCAAGACTCCTTCACCTTGGTAGAAAACTGGATTACCCAGATACAACTAATCCTTAATCCCAACAAAACCAAACTACTCATTTTCACACCTAACAAAACTAAATCTATCAACCAACCTTTTACAATCACTGCCAAAAATGGCACCAACATCCTACCCACAAACCATACCAAACTGCTTGGCGTGGAAATAGACAGCAAACTACTGTTTGATGTACATATAGCACAAACCATAAAGAAAGTCCACAAAAAACTGGGAACACTATATAGACACAGAAAATTCCTAACTGACCAAGCACACATAACACTTTCCCAAACACACCTTCTATCTACTCTAATGTACGCCGCTCCAATCCTTACACACATAAGAAAACAGGAACTTGAACAACTCCAGTCATGTTACAATAAAATCGCCCGATTCGCTTCTAAATCCAACTACAAATCACACCATTGTCATACACTATGTAAACTACAATGGCTAGAACTACCCCAACTAATTAATTATCATCAACTAACAATTGCCTACAATATTTTGAACTATCCACTCAAAACCCCATCTCTTAGTCAGTTAGTAACCAAGCACACATCAAATCGTCCCCTACGCTCTTCAGGGAAAACACTACTAACTATCACCAAAGCCAACAACTATGCAGGACAAGCACTATTCTCTCATAGCATAGCAAGAAACTGGAATAACCATCCCCTAACCTTATCTCAGCTACATCACCCAATATCTTTAAAAACTCTCTAAAAGCCCACCTCATGAATAAATGGATATACCCATGCATCACATAACACTCAAACATATCTCTTAACCACAATTTCTACTTCACTGTCTGATATATATATAGTGTATTGTTTGACGATGTCCAATTTATTTCAATCTGCTGAACTTTATTGTGAACTGTACATAATCTATAGCTGAACATTTGATGTGCTGAACTTATCATAAATTGTACATAATCTATGTCTGATCATCTGAGGATTGAACTTATTGAAATGTTTCTGAAAGTATCAGAAATTGTACAGAATCTATGTCTGAATATTTGAGTTGTGAACACATTGTAAACTAGAACTAAAATGTATGGAGCTTTTCTCCCTGGGCCTCCGCTGTAAATGGACCTGTGTCCAGTCGGACTATCCTGGTAAACAAATGTAAAATAAACAAATGTAAAATAAATAAAATAAAATAAATGTTAATATTCTTGCTATATACTGCTGCTGTTAATCCCTTTGGGAATTACAACTTACTATTTGTGTTGTTTGTATGCTTCATACTAATGTTATGCATTCATGGGGCTTTTTTATGGTGTTTTTTGACTTGTACTGGAAAAGTGAAGTTCTGTGGTGCCAGTTGAACACTAGGGACTACCTTGTGCATGAAGGCCAATGTGCCTGTTGTTTATCTGCTTTGTTTTGAAATTCTGATATGAAATATTGCATTTTTTTTCATTTCTATGATATTTATTTCAAATTTAAGAATGATATAGCTGTTTTTTTATAATTAAATCATGATTTTACCACAAATTACTTTATTTGCATTTTTGTACAGATTTTTTTCACTTCTGACATGGAACTCTCTAAATAAATGTGTATTTATACAATTTGATTTAAGGGCATGTATTTGAGTTTTTGTCTGTATTTGGGCAAGTCAATTTTACTTAGTACTGTGAGTATGTGCGCTGTTTAGTACAGTATGCAGATTGTAGAACAAGGCTTACCAAAATTTAAACTGTTTCTGTAATAGTTTAAGCTATTTATCCCTATTTGTTGTGTCAGAACATGGTCTGTATTTTCTAAAATTGCATCCTTTGGTCAGCCCATAAAAGGGTCAGTGTATTATTCTGGTTGTTGTTTTTCCCCAGACATGGATCCTGATTCCACTGACCCCCCCCATCAAATCCAGTTGCACCTAAAAATTAAACACTCTAGAAAAACATGCCTCAGCAAATGATTTGTGAATCTGTTGTTGAATTAAGCTGGTCCATAGACCACTTTTTCCCCTCCTTCTATGGTAGGAGGGTCAGGCACATCCTCTGGGGTTGTTCCAGTACCTGGTTCAGGTATGAGACCCAAGCCCTTTAGATACAGAAGAGGTCCTGGGTAAGAAACCCCTTGCCAGCTGTGCCCAGATATTTTGTCCTCCAGTGTGGTTCATAGTCAGAAGAAACAAAAACATCACCACACAACAAGCAATCAGGTTATTACCATGTATAGGGCTGATGTGGTTTCCTTAACTAAGAATGTTTTACAGTCAGCTAATCTCAGAGACTATGCTCCTATTCAGACTGACTGTGGGGCTACCTTCTCTAGAGATCAGTCTAGCACTGCAGATTTTGATGGGGACTGATCCATACAGTAATGAACATTCTTGAGTCTGTTCAATCTGATTATTTGGAAGGTGAACAGGTTCAAAAACCCAAGAAAGTGTTCACTTTTCCACATATTTTAGCTAGGTTTAGAGATGTATTTGAATGGAAGCAATCTGGAGCTATGCCAGAGATTGTCAGAGTTTATGATCTGATTGAAAATGAGATTCTAAACAGTTTGACTGCTCCTTCTTTGTTTCCAGCCTTAGAAGATGTCTATAAAACTACATGTAAACTCTTTTGGCTAGTGGTCCAGTTCCTAGAAAGGCTAGGAGGAAATACAAGATGTACTCTGATCTTGCAGCTCTCTTTGCCCCTTTGTCAGATGACCCAGCTGTGGTTTCTGTAGCTGCCAACTTTAACATGAGAGCCTTTGCTTCTTCTAACCCTAGAGTGCAGGATAAGATTGGCAAGTGTTTAAAATCACAAAGGAAAAAGTTGGCTCAGTCTATTGTGTTAGTCTTTACCATTTTAAATTATCAGGGCTTCATTTGGACATTTATTTTGCAATGTGCTTACAGTTCAGATGACTTAGCTGTATCTTTGCCTGCTAAGCAGAAGTTATATGAATGAGATTGTTTCTAATATGTCTCAGGAGTGTCTTGGAAGGTTTGGACACTATTTCTAGAAATGCCACTTCCGCTGTATTGAGAAGGTATGCCTGGTTACATAACAAGGATTTTTCTAAGGATATAAAAAAGTGATATTTTGAATGCTCCTTTAAGTTTTGAATTTGTGTTTGGTCCTGCTACCCACATTTCCAAACAATGGAATGATAGAGGTAAATGGATGTATGGTGTATTTAGAACATTTCATATTTCTAGCTTCTCCTCTAACAAGGCATCTGACTTTAATGGGCAGAACAAACAAAAATACCAACTTAAGAAGATTCAGGGTAACAAGAGGAACTGGCAGGAAGATGATGCTTACAGACCAAATAAAAGGATACTAGAAGAGAAGAGATTAATCTCAAACTTCAAAATTTGTAAGAAGATTGAACTATTGGGCCTAGGCCATAAAGATGTTATCTCACAGTTTTGAATGAAGCCAGAGATGCAATGTATGTAAGAAGTATGGTTTATTAGGTCCTGTAGGAAGAAGGGAAGTGTTTTATGGTTTTATGACTTTCAGCAGTTGCACTAGATCTGAACAATGCTATTGGGTGTGTATTATTGACGTGTAGGTGCTAAAATCCTGGCAGCTTCTAGTGCTGGTGATATCATGGGAACCAGAAATCAGTTAATCAGATGTATGTGATGTCATTCTGTGCAGAAATAATGTTTTAATATTAGAGGGGACTGAAGTCTTAGGAGCAGTCTGTTCTTGAAACCTGACAAAGAAGGAAGACCACTCACCCACCTCACCTTGCCTTGTGCTAGAAAGTGACCAGGTACTAGTGACTCTTTAGATTAGTAAGTAAAATATAGTGATAATAGTTAAATATTGTTTTACTAAACTGTGT
This sequence comes from Protopterus annectens, assembly GCF_019279795.1. Classification (NCBI taxonomy): domain Eukaryota; kingdom Metazoa; phylum Chordata; order Ceratodontiformes; family Protopteridae; genus Protopterus; species Protopterus annectens. The sequence continues at coordinate 63,205,067 of NC_056739.1, read as the reverse complement.
GAATCTTTCCACCTGCATTATTTTTAATATTTCCTGTGATCAAAACTCTGGTATTAACTGCAAATAGATATTTAGTATTTTCATATTCTTTTATTATTTATTATTCAAAGTATTTAAACTTCTCATTGTGGCTTGTCCTTTTAGAAAACTATTTAAGTTTTGAGAGCATTTCCAAATATTTATTTGGTGATAACTCTGGCCACTCCTGAAAACCTTGCTATTCAGTCAACATTAGCATTTGTATCAATATTAACTTCACTCAGTATAATTGGGTACCCTTGCAAGAGCATTAGGTAAGTGGCTTTGTAATGCCTGGTGGCAGTGATAACTACTTTATAGTCTGGGCAGAAGGGGGCACAGTGGACAAATCTGTGCCCGCCTTTCCCAGGTGTGTGTATATGTGTGTGTGTGTGTGTGTGTGTGTGTGTGTGTGTGTGTGTGTGTGTGTGTGTGTGTGTGTGTGTGTGTGTGTGTGTGTGTGTGTGTGAGCTACTTGGAGCAGGGACATGAAGCACTGGTTTCACAGAGAGAGTGGTGGAGGACTTGGCTTGGGCACTCAGCTGAGGACTTAACTCTGCAGCAGTACAAGTGGGGAGCCTTAATGGGGACCTTGGGAGAGACAAAAGCCCAGACCCCAGTCTGAGTGTGTTCCCTGTGTGCTCTTAAGGGAAACTGTGCTTGATGCAGAGACATCTGCATCTGGAAATGCTGAGTGTATCCATTTATATTCCAACTGAATATCCCTCTCCAGTCTCAGTGGTGAGGATTGAGGCTTCTTGATTACTTGCCCAGAGTGGTGGACATCACATGTACTAGTAAGGAATGTCTGCGGCAAGATCCCATCCCTTTCTGCTGTCCATTCTCCCCTTTCCCCCTTCCTCAAGGCTTTAGCTCAACCCAGCAGCCTGGCCACAAACAGTCTCAGATGAGGGGGTGGTAAAAGTAATCCAGGAAGGATACTCTTGGAGGTGGACAGAAAATTCTCCTGCCTTCAGGGAAATCACCCCACACCCATCAGACCAGTCACATCTGTTTTCTCCTTCACAAGTTTCAGGCTGGGGTTATAGAAACAGTTCCTAAAAAGGAAAATAGTTTTGTAACAGAACCTTTTTGCTACCCAAAAATAAGCTACTTTGGAGATCAGTATTAAATTTGTCTTACCTAAATTCTTTTTGAAAGTACCCAAATTCAAGATGCTCACTCTGCAGAAGATACTAACCCTTCTTCCACTGTTTCATGGTAACTTTACATCTGAAAGATGGTTATTATTACATTACAATTACTCCCAACATCAAGCTTAAACTACAAATGTCCTTTCTCTCATCCACCCAAAGAATTGTTCCAGGTACCGGTCCTGGATTTTGTGAAATCATAGTTGCAGTGGTGGAGGAATTACATCTCTCAATACAGCCTGCTCTTCTCCCTTCAGACCCCATTTCAGTCAGTTCAGATGGGCTTGTCAGAGTTTGTATGGGGAACAGTGTCCAGGGGAATTGAAGTGTAAGGTGAATGGGGTCCTTCAGGTGCTACAAAACACATACATCTCAAAAAAATGTTAGTATTGATTCAGACCTTAAAAGTTCTTCACCACTTATGGTCTTCAGGTTTTATTTGTTGCAGGTAATGTGACATGAGCTGTATATAACTTATGTAGTGTTGACCTTCTAGAAATTTCAGGTTCTGTAAGGGAATACAATAATGAGTTTAATCTGGGAGGATGAATACAGATTTATTTATGTTAATATAACAGTTTTCAAGCTTGTTCATTAGTGTAGTTTGAAGATTAGTGAAAATTGTATAGATGCATACAGCAGGTTAGGAAGTAAGAGTGATGTTGCAGTTATCTTCCTGTTGGCAGTGAGAAATTACCTGTCATTGTAAAGTAGCCCCAGTTTGTTGTGGGTATTTTGGACAACAGCATTGATGTGTTGATCAAATTTAAGTTTATCATCTAGTAACTTGGTATTGGTGATTTGTTTGCCTTTGATATTGTTAGATGAAACTATGTTTAGTGCAGTGCTAGTGGGTAGGAAGTTACTGGTGGTAAACATGGTTAGTTTTTTTTTTTTTTTTTTTTGTAGGATTCAAGAATAGTTGAGACTGTTCCAGCAGCCCAGCAGCTCTCAACAGAGGAGGAGACTTGCATGACTGTTTAGTGCTGGGATAGAGTTGTGGCTGAGCTAACAAGAGTTGAGTTGTCAGCATATTGCATGATTGTTGCATGTGTGGCTGCCTTGTGCATGTCATTTATGAAGACATTAAATAGAAAGGTTCCTAATATTGACCCCTGTGGTACTCCTGTTTGTACTGACTGGTGAGAAGAGTAGGAATCCAGTCATTTGATAAAGTGTGTACAGCTGTTGATGTAACTAGAAAACATTGTATGGGAATGTTGCTTAGTCCTAATTGTGAGACCTTGTTGAGGAGAAAATGGTGAGATATGGTATCAAACACCTTTGAGAGATCCATAAACAGGGTTGAGACAGGCTTACCTGTATTTCTGTTTTGGTTGTCTGTTTCTAGAAAGTGTAGTAGGGCAGTTTCCATGCTTGACGAGGCCGGAAGTCATATTGTGAGGGGTGGAAAGTAAATATTGAAGCAGAATGTTTTCAGTTTGATGATGGATACATTTCCATGTACTTTAGATAGTGAAGGAAGTATTAAAAATGGACAATAGTTTGAAAGTTCAGTGGAGCTGCCTACTTTAGGGATTGTTATAATGTAAGCGGCTTTACATATATTTGGAAGATGAGACTCTTGTTGGATCTGTTGATTGATAAAGACTTCAGGCAGCGTATACCACCTGCTCCAAATTTAAACATTCTGCAGGAACAGTGTCTGCTGCTAATCATGTGAGTTTTAGTTCATTCTAATATTTATTTACTGTAGCAATTGGGACTGGTTCAAATAAGAAATTATTTGTCCAATTAGTACTATAGTTTGAGGTGAGTGGAGTTACAGCAATGTTCTTTTGCCAGATGTGAGGCATGGTAGCTCTAAAGTGTTTCAGTAGGAAGAGAGTTAGGGTTGCGCTTGGTATTTGGCTTTCAAAGCTTGTTTATAGCAGACCAGCACAATTTTTTTGTCTTTGTGCCATTTACTTCAAGCATTATCCCTAGTTTTCATTAATTGTTTTGTTTTTCATGTTAGCCAGGGTGCAGTTATTACTCTGACTCACTTATATCACAGAAGAACCTGTAGGTTTAAAATTTGCAGAAGAGTTGTATCAAAATTATGAAAGAGCAGCATCACTAATGAGAGTGTTTTCACTGGGGTTCAGTTGCAATGTTTCAGGGTCTCAATGAAAGTGTCATTGTTGAAGATGGTAAGGTTTCTTACAGAGTTTATGTACTGACCCTTGGTGATTTTTAAGATATCTCTGATTACATAAATTGGATGGTGGTCACTGACTGCATCATGGAGTATTTCAGACAGTTTTATTGTTGCAAGTTTAATGGACAGTATACAGTTCAGGGTGCCAGCTTTGCCAGAGTTTTTTTCATATCTTATTGGATATTTAATTACCTGAGTTAGACCAAATATATTTATGTTTAAGTAGGATGTGCTTGTGTCTTAATCAGACTAGTCTATACTGAGGTGACTGAGAAGAAGGGTTTTCTGCTTCACATTGCTAGTTATCTGGTTAAGTGTATTGTCAGTGGTATTACTATTGTTTCTATTTGGGAGTTTATATGTACCTATTATACATATTGCCATAGGCAGGTTTAATTATAGATGCGTTATTATTAGTTCTTCTAAGTCAAACATAGGGGGTTGGTAGGGGTTATGCTATTTTTAAGCTGTTAAGGAACATAACAGCTACCCCTTTCAGCATCTTTAGTAGTTTAGTCATTTCTTATCATGTTATATCCTGGTGGAAGTATTTCTTTATCATTAATGGAGTATTTTAACCATGTTTCATTGACGACAAGTACATGGAGGTTGTGAGTTTGAATCTAGGCTTGAAGTTTAGTAATTATATTGCAGATGGCGCATGCTCTTATATTATATATGTAAAGCCTGAAAGAACTGCTTTGGGACAGTCTTGTTTTGTTTTAGAGAGGGGTTTGATACAGTACCAAGACAGTACAGAGCAGGGCTACCCATGGACAGCAGTCAACTCTTAAAAATGACAAAAAAATGTATTTTCACCCTAGGGTATGGAAGAGGAAGGTAAGGGGTTTGAGTTATCAACACAGGAATAATAAAAGGAAGGAGGAACAGCACTCTACTCAAAGGTTACGTCAGGTAAAACGTGCTGATTAAAAATAAGTAAAAGCATAAAAGGAAGGAGGAACAGCACTCTACTCAAAGGTTACGCCAGGTAAAAGCGTGCTGATTAAAAATAAGTAAAAGCATAAAAGGAAGGAGGAACAGCACTCTACTCAAAGGTTACGTCAGGTAAAACGTGCTGATTAAAAATAAGTAAAAGCATAAAAGGAAGGAGGAACAGCACTCTACTCAAAGGTTACGTCAGGTAAAACGTGCTGATTAAAAATAAGTAAAAGCATAAAAGGAAGGAGGAACAGCACTCTACTCAAAGGTTACGCCAGGTAAAACGTGCTGATTAAAAATAAGTAAAAGCATAAAGGAAGGAGGAACAGCACTCTACTCAAAGGTTACGCCAGGTAAAACGTGCTGATTAAAAATAAGTAAAAGCATAAAGGAAGGAGGAACAGCACTCTACTCAAAGGTTACGTCAGGTAAAACGTGCTGATTAAAAATAAGTAAAAGCATAAAAGGAAGGAGGAACAGCACTCTACTCAAAGGTTACGTCAGGTAAAACGTGCTGATTAAAAATAAGTAAAAGCATAAAAGGAAGGAGGAACAGCACTCTACTCAAAGGTTACGTCAGGTAAAAGCGTGCTGATTAAAAATAAGTAAAAGCATAAAAGGAAGGAGGAACAGCACTCTACTCAAAGGTTACGTCAGGTAAAAGCGTGCTGATTAAAAATAAGTAAAAGCATAAAAGGAAGGAGGAACAGCACTCTACTCAAAGGTTACGTCAGGTAAAACGTGCTGATTAAAAATAAGTAAAAGCATAAAAGGAAGGAGGAACAGCACTCTACTCAAAGGTTACGTCAGGTAAAAGCGTGCTGATTAAAAATAAGTAAAAGCATAAAAGGAAGGAGGAACAGCACTCTACTCAAAGGTTACGTCAGGTAAAACGTGCTGATTAAAAATAAGTAAAAGCATAAAAGGAAGGAGGAACAGCACTCTACTCAAAGGTTACGTCAGGTAAAACGTGCTGATTAAAAATAAGTAAAAGCATAAAAGGAAGGAGGAACAGCACTCTACTCAAAGGTTACGTCAGGTAAAACGTGCTGATTAAAAATAAGTAAAAGCATAAAGGAAGGAGGAACAGCACTCTACGCAAAGGTTACGCCAGGTAAAACGTGCTGATTAAAAATAAGTAAAAGCATAAAAGGAAGGAGGAACAGCACTCTACTCAAAGGTTACGTCAGGTAAAAGCGTGCTGATTAAAAATAAGTAAAAGCATAAAAGGAAGGAGGAACAGCACTCTACTCAAAGGTTACGTCAGGTAAAAGCGTGCTGATTAAAAATAAGTAAAAGCATAAAGGAAGGAGGAACAGCACTCTACTCAAAGGTTACGTCAGGTAAAACGTGCTGATTAAAAATAAGTAAAAGCATAAAAGGAAGGAGGAACAGCACTCTACTCAAAGGTTACGTCAGGTAAAAGCGTGCTGATTAAAAATAAGTAAAAGCATAAAAGGAAGGAGGAACAGCACTCTACTCAAAGGTTACGTCAGGTAAAACGTGCTGATTAAAAATAAGTAAAAGCATAAAAGGAAGGAGGAACAGCACTCTACTCAAAGGTTACGTCAGGTAAAACGTGCTGATTAAAAATAAGTAAAAGCATAAAAGGAAGGAGGAACAGCACTCTACTCAAAGGTTACGTCAGGTAAAACGTGCTGATTAAAAAATAAGTAAAAGCATAAAAGGAAGGAGGAACAGCACTCTACTCAAAGGTTACGTCAGGTAAAACGTGCTGATTAAAAATAAGTAAAAGCATAAAGGAAGGAGGAACAGCACTCTACTCAAAGGTTACGTCAGGTAAAAGCGTGCTGATTAAAAATAAGTAAAAGCATAAAGGAAGGAGGAACAGCACTCTACTCAAAGGTTACGTCAGGTAAAAGCGTGCTGATTAAAAATAAGTAAAAGCATAAAAGGAAGGAGGAACAGCACTCTACTCAAAGGTTACGTCAGGTAAAACGTGCTGATTAAAAATAAGTAAAAGCATAAAAGGAAGGAGGAACAGCACTCTACTCAAAGGTTACGTCAGGTAAAAGCGTGCTGATTAAAAATAAGTAAAAGCATAAAAGGAAGGAGGAACAGCACTCTACTCAAAGGTTACGTCAGGTAAAACGTGCTGATTAAAAATAAGTAAAAGCATAAAAGGAAGGAGGAACAGCACTCTACTCAAAGGTTACGTCAGGTAAAAGCGTGCTGATTAAAAATAAGTAAAAGCATAAAAGGAAGGAGGAACAGCACTCTACTCAAAGGTTACGTCAGGTAAAAGCGTGCTGATTAAAAATAAGTAAAAGCATAAAAGGAAGGAGGAACAGCACTCTACTCAAAGGTTACGTCAGGTAAAAGCGTGCTGATTAAAAATAAGTAAAAGCATAAAGGAAGGAGGAACAGCACTCTACTCAAAGGTTACGTCAGGTAAAAGCGTGCTGATTAAAAATAAGTAAAAGCATAAAAGGAAGGAGGAACAGCACTCTACTCAAAGGTTACGTCAGGTAAAACGTGCTGATTAAAAATAAGTAAAAGCATAAAAGGAAGGAGGAACAGCACTCTACTCAAAGGTTACGTCAGGTAAAAGCGTGCTGATTAAAAATAAGTAAAAGCATAAAGGAAGGAGGAACAGCACTCTACTCAAAGGTTACGTCAGGTAAAAGCGTGCTGATTAAAAATAAGTAAAAGCATAAAAGGAAGGAGGAACAGCACTCTACTCAAAGGTTACGTCAGGTAAAAGCGTGCTGATTAAAAATAAGTAAAAGCATAAAAGGAAGGAGGAACAGCACTCTACTCAAAGGTTACGTCAGGTAAAAGCGTGCTGATTAAAAATAAGTAAAAGCATAAAAGGAAGGAGGAACAGCACTCTACTCAAAGGTTACGTCAGGTAAAAGCGTGCTGATTAAAAATAAGTAAAAGCATAAAGGAAGGAGGAACAGCACTCTACTCAAAGGTTACGTCAGGTAAAAGCGTGCTGATTAAAAATAAGTAAAAGCATAAAAGGAAGGAGGAACAGCACTCTACTCAAAGGTTACGTCAGGTAAAACGTGCTGATTAAAAATAAGTAAAAGCATAAAAGGAAGGAGGAACAGCACTCTACTCAAAGGTTACGTCAGGTAAAACGTGCTGATTAAAAATAAGTAAAAGCATAAAAGGAAGGAGGAACAGCACTCTACTCAAAGGTTACGTCAGGTAAAACGTGCTGATTAAAAATAAGTAAAAGCATAAAAGGAAGGAGGAACAGCACTCTACTCAAAGGTTACGTCAGGTAAAACGTGCTGATTAAAAATAAGTAAAAGCATAAAAGGAAGGAGGAACAGCACTCTACTCAAAGGTTACGTCAGGTAAAACGTGCTGATTAAAAATAAGTAAAAGCATAAAAGGAAGGAGGAACAGCACTCTACTCAAAGGTTACGTCAGGTAAAACGTGCTGATTAAAAATAAGTAAAAGCATAAAAGGAAGGAGGAACAGCACTCTACTCAAAGGTTACGTCAGGTAAAAGCGTGCTGATTAAAAATAAGTAAAAGCATAAAAGGAAGGAGGAACAGCACTCTACTCAAAGGTTACGTCAGGTAAAAGCGTGCTGATTAAAAATAAGTAAAAGCATAAAAGGAAGGAGGAACAGCACTCTACTCAAAGGTTACGCCAGGTAAAACGTGCTGATTAAAAATAAGTAAAAGCATAAAAGAAAGAAGGAACAGCACTCTACTCAAAGGTTACGTCAGGTAAAACATGCTGCTTAAAAATAAGTAAAAGCATAAAAGGAAGGAGGAACAGCACTCTACTCAAAGGTTCGTCAGGTAAAAGCGTGCTGATTAAAAATAAGTAAAAGCATAAAAGGAAGGAGGAACAGCACTCTACTCAAAGGTTACGTCAGGTAAAAGCGTGCTGATTAAAAATAAGTAAAAGCATAAAGGAAGGAGGAACAGCACTCTACTCAAAGGTTACGCCAGGTAAAACGTGCTGATTAAAAATAAGTAAAAGCATAAAAGGAAGGAGGAACAGCACTCTACTCAAAGGTTACGTCAGGTAAAACGTGCTGATTAAAAATAAGTAAAAGCATAAAAGGAAGGAGGAACAGCACTCTACTCAAAGGTTACGTCAGGTAAAAGCGTGCTGATTAAAAATAAGTAAAAGCATAAAAGGAAGGAGGAACAGCACTCTACTCAAAGGTTACGTCAGGTAAAACGTGCTGATTAAAAAATAAGTAAAAGCATAAAAGGAAGGAGGAACAGCACTCTACTCAAAGGTTACGTCAGGTAAAACGTGCTGATTAAAAATAAGTAAAAGCATAAAAGGAAGGAGGAACAGCACTCTACTCAAAGGTTACGTCAGGTAAAACGTGCTGATTAAAAATAAGTAAAAGCATAAAAGGAAGGAGGAACAGCACTCTACTCAAAGGTTACGTCAGGTAAAAGCGTGCTGATTAAAAATAAGTAAAAGCATAAAAGGAAGGAGGAACAGCACTCTACTCAAAGGTTACGTCAGGTAAAACGTGCTGATTAAAAATAAGTAAAAGCATAAAAGGAAGGAGGAACAGCACTCTACTCAAAGGTTACGTCAGGTAAAACGTGCTGATTAAAAATAAGTAAAAGCATAAAAGGAAGGAGGAACAGCACTCTACTCAAAGGTTACGTCAGGTAAAACGTGCTGATTAAAAATAAGTAAAAGCATAAAAGGAAGGAGGAACAGCACTCTACTCAAAGGTTACGTCAGGTAAAACGTGCTGATTAAAAATAAGTAAAAGCATAAAAGGAAGGAGGAACAGCACTCTACTCAAAGGTTACGTCAGGTAAAACGTGCTGATTAGAAGTAAGTAAAAGGATAAAAGGAAGGAGGAACAGCACTCTACTCAAAGGTTACGCCAGGTAAAACGTGCTGATTAAAAATAAGTAAAAGCATAAAAGGAAGGAGGAACAGCACTCTACTCAAAGGTTACGCCAGGTAAAAGCGTGCTGATTAAAAATAAGTAAAAGCATAAAAGGAAGGAGGAACAGCACTCTACTCAAAGGTTACGTCAGGTAAAACGTGCTGATTAAAAATAAGTAAAAGCATAAAAGGAAGGAGGAACAGCACTCTACTCAAAGGTTACGTCAGGTAAAACGTGCTGATTAAAAATAAGTAAAAGCATAAAAGGAAGGAGGAACAGCACTCTACTCAAAGGTTACGTCAGGTAAAACATGCTGATTAAAAATAAGTAAAAGCATAAAAGGAAGGAGGAACAGCACTCTACTCAAAGGTTACGTCAGGTAAAACGTGCTGATTAAAAATAAGTAAAAGCATAAAAGGAAGGAGGAACAGCACTCTACTCAAAGGTTACGTCAGGTAAAACGTGCTGATTAAAAATAAGTAAAAGCATAAAAGGAAGGAGGAACAGCACTCTACTCAAAGGTTACGTCAGGTAAAAGCGTGCTGATTAAAAATAAGTAAAAGCATAAAAGGAAGGAGGAACAGCACTCTACTCAAAGGTTACGTCAGGTAAAAGCGTGCTGATTAAAAATAAGTAAAAGCATAAAAGGAAGGAGGAACAGCACTCTACTCAAAGGTTACGTCAGGTAAAAGCGTGCTGATTAAAAATAAGTAAAAGCATAAAGGAAGGAGGAACAGCACTCTACTCAAAGGTTACGTCAGGTAAAACGTGCTGATTAAAAATAAGTAAAAGCATAAAAGGAAGGAGGAACAGCACTCTACTCAAAGGTTACGTCAGGTAAAACGTGCTGATTAAAAATAAGTAAAAGCATAAAAGGAAGGAGGAACAGCACTCTACTCAAAGGTTACGTCAGGTAAAACGTGCTGATTAAAAATAAGTAAAAGCATAAAAGGAAGGAGGAACAGCACTCTACTCAAAGGTTACG
>NC_056739.1:63084951-63192451 GCF_019279795.1 Protopterus annectens | reverse complement strand
GTGTGTGTGTGTGTGTGTGTGTGTGTGTGTGTGTGTAAGTACTGTGACAATGTGTGTGAGAGGGTTCCTGAGTATCTGTATGTGAATGATTATTGTGAATGCCAGTATCAGTGTTTGTGTTTATGTATGTGTGTGTGCATTCCTCTGTCCTAGAATCTGGCAGAGAAAGGGTGGAACCGGTGACTGTGTGTTTTCTTCTTGGTGCTACAGCTCAGGTGGTAGCATCTCAACTGCACAGTATTTCTAACTGCAAAGTGACTCACAGTCATGCAAATTTCTGGGTAATGACATGTTGCCATTTAGGGAATTTGGGTAGCTGTAAATCAGTTTTAACACTGCATCTGCGAATCAGCTCATTGGTATGTAGGGATTTAAACTTTAGTGGTAATTACAATGATTTCTGACTATTGTCAAAGGCTTTAGAGATGTATCCTATTATCAGCCCTCCTTTCTTCATAAAAAATATTGTACCATTCCCTCTTTGTTAATAACAAACCTTGAATGTCCCTACCTTTAACTGTTCTATTAACTTAGTCATCTACTACTTTTCCTGTTGTCTAAGGAATTTGGCTAACATAATCATCCCTGTTTGTTAAAGCCAAAGTTCTTTCTCTAATTTCTAATATCTTTGTTTTGTTTGATGTTCCAGAGAATATTGACACATAAATTAATATTCTCCCTAGTCTTTCTCTGTCTCTCTTTGCTTCAACCATTGCTGCGATATCTTAAAAAATCCAATTGTTCACCTTCTGTACAATGACAAAATTCTTAGGTGACGGTTTTGAGTCTGAGAGCTCCATCTGCTTAAAATTTCTTTTCATTTTCACCACTTCAATCTTCAAGTTGTCATCTGTCTTCTCTTGCACATCATTGTTCAGTTTCTTAACTCCTGCTTCATTTCTGTAGTACCTTTTTTCCATTATACAATTAATTCAAACAACCTTCAACATTTTCATAATTTTATTCTTGAGTTTGATAAATCCCCATTCCATCAAATAATGTGTTTAAATGCAAAACGTATTGCACTCGCTACTTTTGCTAATACAGGATTCCCATCCTTCTTACCTTTCACTGCAAGTCTTTGTTTGAAGACCTATTCCTTCATCCTGACCTCACTCTCCTTATAAATATCTTTCTTATAATCATCTAAACTTCCTTTCTCCATGTTTATTACATTTATTTTCTCTGTCATCTTTTCCTTTTTTTAAGTATATTTCCATTTTTATCTTAATTTTGCATGCCCCTGACCACGGACTCCAGTTATCACAAATGTTCCTCATATTTAAATGATCATCTCATAACCTCTGCTAATAGGGTTTAATTTCTCTATCAACAAATTATGATTAATCCTTTCCATCCCCTAACAATCATTTCCCTAATCTGTTGCTCTCCAAGATTTGCAGAAACTGCTTTGTAGTCTAAGAATCCTGCTCTCTTGCTCCAGACAGCATTACTACCCTACACCTTATTATGAATTATGCATTCAGACTTGTTGGTAACTGCAGCTCAAATACAATTTCTTTCTTTCTGTTAAATCACACTTCCAAGCCTGCATTCTTTGTAATATCCATTTTCTTCCGCTACTTTCTCCTTTGTTATTCTGTCCTTTATTTTCTCTGAAGAGCTATATAAATCCCCTGTACATATTATAACTGAACTTGCAAAAGCATAGTTTCCTAACCCTGAAAAAACTTCAGAATATAATTGATCTTCAGCTTGTGCAGATGTGTAATAACTTCTAAATGAAAATCATTATACATATATTCAAATTTTGGTATTCTTCCTAAACAACTAAAAGTACCATTAAAGTCACTCCTGAACATCCCACTGGCCATGAAGAACAGACTACATTCCTGTCACCATATTTCAAACGTTTCTCTTTCTGTGATTGCAGCATAACTTGCATCTTACAGCATGTATTTAGCAACATTTGTTTTACTACCAATGTACTACAGAGAACGTCTTAACATACTTTTATGTGCTAATATTTAACTTTACAAATCTCACACTCTTATTCAAATCTTTTTCTTGATCACTCCCTCTTCATGCAGAATGCAGTCATCCTTATTCAGATTGTGCTTGTAGTACACAAAATGTTATTAATCTGTACAGCAAACCCTTCCTGCATATTCCTTCCTGTCTTTCACTTTTCTGTTGTAGTTCAACCATTTCAATAGCTGTATTATTCTTTACCCGTCACCCTCCCCCTTTTCCAACTTTTGTGAATTATTCATAACTTTTACACTTACTTTATTTTCTACACCTTCTTCTCTATTAGATTAACATTGTTTTTTTCTTGGACAAGGCATTCAAAATTTACTTTTTTACACTTAATAAGTTCAGCGCTATATATTCAGTGCATCCTTTCTATCTCCCCATATTGTCCACAGCTTCATTTCAAACAGTCATTTAATAATAAATGTTCACTCACTCTGCAAAATAATATCCATTTGGTTCAAGAACCTAATGAACCTTTTTTTATTCCTTGTAATATAGTGATTCTTGGCAAGTGACAAAATGATTTATTTTTTCAGATTCAGTTTCATTATTACAAACAGCCCAACCATCAGAGTTTTTAATTATGTCAACAGAAAAAAATGATCAAAGAATTTCACAGACTTTTTTATGAGAGTGTCCTTAGCTGCATTTGGTTAGCAGATCTGCACCAGTTTTGGTTCATACCAAAAATTAACTACCTATAAATATCCCAGGTACACTGCTAGCTAGTTCACTGATGTTATACACTATGCTAATGAACAAGTTATTACCCAAATAAATTAGCTGGTACCACCAATGGGTGTAAAACATTCAGTCAAAAGTACGTCTTTTGGAGATTTCCCAAGCATGAAATTTAAGAAAAGTGTGTTCCACCTGTTTTGTTTGTGTATCCACTGCTCCTGCCACTTAATGCTTCCGTATACAAAATACTCGTGTTTGGCCTGACATACTTATTGAGGGAAACATTGTGGGTGTGTTTATTCATTATTTTTTTAACCTTCTTTATTGAACTGGAAACAATACAATCATCATGTAAGCCTACATCCATTACAAGTATCTTACTTCCAGTCTTCAGTTATACAATTCATATCAAGAAACGTCTCACTCCACTGTCTTGATCCTGCTATTTTTTGCTTAATTGTTATTGAAATACACATCGTTGTACGTTGTGGGTTCTTAGTTTCATAGCAGCTGTTCTAGTTCATGATCAAGGGTCATTATGAGCCAATACCAACGTTTAGATATATTTATTTTTATTCATGTAGCCATCCAACAAACTTTTAAAGTGAAATAATCAGTTGTTTTAACCTATAGCGATATTTTTTATTTTATATTTTATTTTACACATTTGTTAGCCAGATAATCTCAGTGGACACAAGACCCCTTTTCAGGGACAACCTGGGAGCATTATCTGACTAAGTGACTCGCTCAGAGTCACAAACAAGGCAAATGTAGCAGGAAGAAATCAAACTATCTACTTTTTAGTTACAGGAAGCAACTCATTAACAGTCCGGAGCTTTAATCCTCCTCTCCATAACAATGAAAATCCATGTATTGAGCTATAATAAAAGGGACTTTTCAGGAAAGGCCACCAATCTCTTGTTAGTCTGGATGGTAATGTATTCCAGGATACACTCATTCTACCAGTGTAGAATCATGTATATTGTGTACGGTTCTCCCATAATGAACTTGTATCTAAAGCAATAGGAAGAGAAAAACAGCAGCATAGCAGAAAACTCGTATGTGCTATTCAGCATTCAGTGCTCTCTGCATTCTTTCAGCTTCAGAAAGTTGCATTTCATTATAATGTCAGAATATAGCATTACGTATTAGAACAGGTCTTGCTATGGGGCCCTAGCATGTCAGGAAAGTTAGCTGCTGAAGCTCAACAGGATGAGAATAAAAGAAAATAAAACTGGTTTCAAACAGTGAATTGCAAGAAAAATTTAGGCAGGAGGAACAGGAGCAGTAAGAAAAGCATCTTTCAGAGCCACCCTTTAAGAGGAAAAGCTTTGGAAAATGTTAAAGAAACTGGTAGGTTAGCTGTAAATATAAGACTTCTGAAGCAAACAGCAAAATGATAGTAAAAGAAAGTTGACAGAATGAAAGCCAGAACAAAGAACCTTGAAGAAAAGGGAGCTGCTTTGAGTGTGGAGCTGCAGCAGCAGCATACTATTAGATTGAAGGAAGTGGAAACAGTGAAACCGCAAAGCATGGAAACAGTGAAAACACAAAGCATGGAAACAGTGAAAATGCAAAGCATGCAAACAGTGAAAATGCAAAGCATGGAAACAGTGAAAATGCAAAGCGTGGAAACAGTGAAAACGCAAAGCATGGAAACAGTGAAAATGCAAAGCGTGGAAACAGTGAAAACGCAAAGCATGGAAACAGTGAAAATGCAAAACGTGCAAACAGTGAAAACGCAAAGCATGGAAATAGTGAAACCGCAAAGCACGGACACAGTGAAAACAGAAAGCGTGAAAACAGTGAAACCGCAAGGCATGGAAACAGTGAAAACACAAAGCATGGAAACAGTGAAACCACAAAGCATGGAAACAGTGAAAACACAAAGCGTGGAAACAGTGAAAATGCAAAGCATGGAAACAGTGAAAACACAAAGCATGGAAACAGTGAAAACGCAAAGCATGGAAACAGTGAAAACACAAAGCATGGAAACAGTGAAAACACGGTGTGGAAACAGTGAAAATGCAAAGCATGGAAACAGTGAAAACACAAAGTGTGGAAACAGTGAAACCGCAAAGCGTAGAAACAGTGAAATGCAAAGTATGGAAACAGTGAAAACACAAAGCATAGAAACAGAGAAAATGAAAAGCATGGAAACAGTGAAAACGCAAATCTGTAAATTAGATGGTTTGCAGAACACATCAGGGAGATGCAACATAAGGATACTGAGAATGAATTAACCCATCTGAGAAGAAGATCTGGAAAGCTTTGTGTCTGAATTCATTGAGAGTAGATTTATACTTCCCAAGGACAGCAAGCTGGTAATACAATCGATACATAGAGTGGAAAGTGGTTTCCCCACATCTGAGCTCTAAAACCAGCATTTTTACATTAAGACGGATTTTCTAACTACACTGCTTTCGCAGAAGTGTGCTATAACAAACCTCTCTGAGTTGGGGGCTGCTGGCTGAAAGCTTATTATGTGTTTTCCAGATTGGTCTGTAGGCTGTGCTATTGTAAAACGTATTTTTCTGATTCTATATAAGCCCAGTGTTTGCATGAGTTTGCACTTTAAGTAAGGGCATGGCATCCAGATCTAAGACGTCATAGTACCACTGCATTCAGCCTGCATAAGACCAGTAATTGAATGCAATGCACCCTTTGGCATGTACCTTGCTATGTACCTGCAACAGTTGGAGCATTCTCAGAGGTTTCTCAACAGATTAATACAGGATATAACCAACATGTCATATGCAGACTGATTAAAAGCCCTAGCACAGTATTCAGTTTCCTACTGATTACGGAGGGGTAATCTGTGCTTGACCTACAAGGCAGTCTCTTACCCAGGCCCAGTAGAAATACTGCATATTTGCAGAACTAACTGCAGGAGGGTTACCTGCTCTAAAGACCTAAACGTGATCTCTGACATGAATAAATCATGCTGGAGAAACAAATATGCATCCCAGAGATTGTCCCTCCTCTGGAAAAGGCTTCCTATTTGTATGAAGCAGAGCCCTTCCCTGACCATCTTCAAGTGCTATCTGGACCAATGGATGGAAAAATCACCATTCATTCCTATGGAGGCACCCATATCCCTTACAGACAAAGGCAGCCTGTAAAAATTGTCAACACCCCATTGCTGACCCTTGCTATCTTTCCCTTAGGATAGAAAATTGGGTAAAATCTGGGTAAAACTGGCTAGGCTTGTAAGGGCTTCTGAGCCATTAGCCTAGTTATCTCCTTTGAGCCTATGATCCTATGTAGGAAGAAGAGGAAGAAATGCAGGGGTTGTGGGCTTCCCAAGGCATGGCTACAGAATAAAGGAAGAAATGTTGAGAAAAAACAGGTCTCATAAGCTGATACCCCTTCATGGCATGTTTCTAATAATAATGGAAGACTTGTCTGAGTGTCCATATAAACAAAGAAAACCATGTTCAGTTATACAGCAGTGCTGAAAGAAATGGGAATAACTGCTTGGATAAGCCATCCTGCCATATTGTTAGTATAAAGGAAGGAAAATAAATTAAAGTTTATATCATTGGCAGAGGTCCAGTACTTCCTGGTAGACTGAGGAATAAGTAGATTTCAAAAACTACAGACAAAACAGCCCATATTCAATCCTTTCATGACAGATGGCATTGCAAATGAATCATTAAAGATGTATGGGAGAACTGGAACACAGAGAAGTGAAGAATGCATGTGATGTAGACACACCTGCAAAAAAGAGGACAAGAGCTGAAAGGGCACCAAAGAAATATGGCAACATCTTCTCATAAGGTGAAGGGAGGCAACCACTGCAACACAACAACACAACTGGAAACAGAAGCAACAGAAGGTATAGAATTTTGCAGCTACCACATCAGTGCAAAGGGAGGTAGACATAGTGGTCACAGACTGATATCCACAGATTGACTGCTACAGTATTTTTAACTATATGGGATTCCCTGACGAAAAGTTCAACATCCAGCCAGCCTTCCAAAGACGTCTGAATTTAAAAGATATGCCAAACATCACCAAACATAGCCTGCATAATGTAAAGCATAAAGGTGATGTTCAGGCATATAAAAAACTGAACTTCTTTGCACCAGTCTGAACTTATCATTTATAATATTGGTCTATTTATCTGCGTCTGTTTTCTGAAAGTTGAATGCAGTTTCTTTCTCTAGGGACTTCCTACGCCTGTTTGCTGTTTTTGCAAGATAGGTGCGCCATTGCAGATTTTTTTTTCTTGATTTTTGTGTTCCTTGAGGTTAATTTCATCCAGGAAGGGTAAGTGCCAGTGTGGGAGACAGATTCCCCAATGAGACCACCACACTAAGTGTCTTTTTTGGTTAGGTGCTTCTCATGACCATACGTTTTGCTCAATTTGTCAGTTGTTTGTTCCGAAAACCCTTCGCAGTAGGCTTTCGTCCCTTTCCGTGTATCATGAGAAGCAGCTTCTCAGGCTACTCACTAAAGATACTATGGAATGAATCTCCCGCCCCAAGGGTCAGCCGTTAGGGAAGAAGAACGTGAAAAAGATAAGACTGGAATATTCTGCTATCCAGCCTCTGCCAGGTGTTTCTCCTGAGGTTGTTATGAAACTGGAGGCTTACCTGGCTGTGTTGTCAGATTTCCCTGACACAACCGTGTTGGATGCTGGTGAGGATCTGGCTGGCAGCATGTCTGAGGAGGCTTTGCAGGCATCCATCTTGGAC
Organism: Protopterus annectens; assembly: GCF_019279795.1. Lineage (NCBI taxonomy): Eukaryota > Metazoa > Chordata > Ceratodontiformes > Protopteridae > Protopterus > Protopterus annectens. The sequence goes on along the minus strand of NC_056739.1, from coordinate 63,185,072 downwards.
AGTCAGAGGGAAGCATGGCTGATTTTTTTTCTGAGGGGCCTAGGGGAGTTCCTCAGTTTCTAGTTGATGAATAAGTTCCTGCTACGGTTCTTGATTGTCATCCTGGATCTGAGCCTTCTCAGAATGTTCCTTTAAAAAAGAAACAAAAAATGAAACATATTTCTTCAGTTTCTAGGGAGCCACAAAGCGAGTGGCAGGCTTTTACTCAGGGGTTATTTTCTGCCTTAATGTACTTAAAGCCACCTCATGGGGTTTCACTTCCTGCTCCTCCTTGGTCCTCTACTCCTCTTAAAAGGCCTAGAGACCAGGATTCTTCTGAGGATGAGTCAAATTCTTCTGAGTCCCTAACTTATTCTACTCAAATTCCTTCTTCTTTGGACTATGGGTCAGAGGAGGAAGAATCTATTAGTCCTGATGTTGCTTTCAAGGACATTTCCTTTGGGGACACTCACTCTAGGATGATGTTTTTTTTTTTTTTAAGTGGGATTGCACACAGTTCTCTGATATGCATAAAAGTCACTATGAGTTGCTGTGGTTGGACTCTCCTAAACCTGAAGCTATTTCTCCTGTCTTGGCTGCTTTACTGGATGCTTTCTCCAATGCCTTTCAGACACCTGATTTTCTCCCTGCTGCTCCCAAGAAGCCTGATAGGTTTTATAGGGTTCCTTAGGATTGGTCTTTTTTATATTAATGTTCTGCTGTTGACTCTTCTGTAGTGTTCATAGCCTCTGATAAGCCATGTCTATTGCTTCCTCTGCCCAAGTTATTGCCTTCTGACAAGGGCAGCAGAACTAGGGACATGCTGGGCAAAAAGGTTTACACATCCCCTACCCTAACTTTTAGGGCTATTAAATTTCAGACCCATATGTCAAGGTACATGTTGACTCAACTTCTTTCTGATTTTCCAGACTCTAAGGGTAAAACTTCAGTTCTTTCCTTGCTAGGGACTTCCTCTCAAGTCACCCGACATTCTATTAAATGTAGTTATGATGTGGTAGATGCCTCTTCTAGGGCTGCTGTTTTTTTGGTTCAGTTATGAGGATGTATTCTTGGCATAGGATTCAACCTATACCTGAATATATTAAAGCTACGTTGATGGATGCTCCCCTGGATTCTAAACTTTTCTTTGGAGTAGCTGCTGCTGGTTTGGTTAAATCCCTTTAGGATAAGGATAATGTCTTATGGGAACTTAAACATTTGTTGTTTCTCCTGTGCCTACATTTCAGAGAAACTACCCTGCTAAGACTAACTTTGTTTGCAGACAATCCTGTCCTATTAAAAGTAGGAAGAGTGGCAAATGAACACCTCCTGCTAAGGCTACTCAATTTTCAGGGACACCAAATCCTTCCTTTCTGGACAGACCAGGTGCTGTGTGACTATCTGTCCCTTCCCAGCCACATTCCTCTTTCTCTTCACCTTTCTCTCTCTCTTCTAGCTTGGTCTCAGATCACTCAGGATTTTTGGGTTCTTCATGGTGTGGAAATACCGTCCTACATTTATGGACATTCCTCAGCCTTCTTGGGATCATCTTCCCTTTTTACCAGAGGTACTTCAAGATCTCTTGTCTCAGGGTACTATTCAAGAGGTGTCTGTGTCCCAGATGGGGAAAGGGTACTACCCCTGACTGTTTCTAGTGTCCAGAAAAGAGGGCGCTTGGAGACCTAGTCTAGTCCTCACTCATCTAAACACTTTTCTAAAGGTACCTTCCTTTCAGATGTTGTCCCTTCATATTCTGTGTTCTCTCTTGCTCCCTTAGGCATAGTGTCTCTGGATCTCAAGGATGCTCATTTCCATATTCCAATCTGTCCTCTTTTTCAGGACATTTTTGCGTTTCTCTTTTGATTCCTCACATTTTCAGTTCTCTTCTTTGCCCTTTGGCCTTTCTACTGCTGCAAAGGGTGTTCATGAAATGTCTTGCTCCTGTGATTGCCTTTTGTAGACTTCAAGCTATCCAAATATTTCCTTACTTGGATGACCTGTTGATTCAGGTGTCCTCTCCAGAGACCCTTTTGCAAAATCTTCATTTTGTCGTATCCCTTCTTCAGACCCTGGGGTTCACTGTACATTTTTTAAAGTGTTCTCTAACTCCTTCTCAGAATCATGTTTTTCTGGGTTGCCGGTTTCAGACAATGCCAATGCTTGCATCACTTCTCTCTCCAAAGGCCTTAACTTTCATTGTCTCATTTCTTTCACACTATTCTTCTTCTGGCCTCCATGACCATCAGGGAGTTTCTGAACGTTCTGGGTTTTATGGCATCCACCATTCTGATGCTCCCTCTGGCCAAACTTCATTTGAGAAAGTTTCAGTGGTTTCTGAAGTCAGTGTGAATTCAACATGCTCATCCTCTAGAATTTGTAGTTCCTTTTCTCTGTTGCCTCACACAGGAACTTCTCTGGTGGATTCGGCAGTTGCCTCTGAATCCAGGGCATTCCTTTTCATCCCCCTCTTCCCTCTCAGGAATTGTTCACAGATGCTTCAGATATGGTATGCGGGGGGCAGCTTTTGGCTCCATAAAGGTATAGGGGGTGTGGTCGCCTTGTCAGCAGAAGGAGCACATCAATGTCAAAGACATGAGAATCCTTCTACTGGCTCTTCATGCCTTTCAGTCCCTCTTTTCTCCAGGGCATGTCAAGGTATTCACTGACAATATCACAGTGATGTGGTATATCAACAAACATGGAGGAATGAGCTCTTACCTTCTTTGCTGGTTGGCACTTCTGGTATGGGATCTTGCTGTCAAGAGTCAAGTGACTCTTTAGGCAGTTTATATTCCTTCAGGTCAGAACATTGTGGCAGATACACCGAGCAGGCCCTTACTCAGTCCCATGAATGAATGCTTCACAGGGATGTGTTTCTGTACATTATCCACTAATGGGGTACTCCTGAAGTGGACCCCCCCCCCCGAACAGGCAACTTCCTCTGTTTTTGTCAGAGTCTCAGGTTCTCTGGTATGGAAGTCAGACGCCCTCTAATTCTCTTGGAAGCGGATGTTTCTTTATGCGTTCCCTCTCCTTCCTCTCATTCTAAACGTCCTGTTCAAATTCAAGAGGATGCTCCCAAAAACCTGTTGGTGATTCCCTTTTGGCCACCATTGCACTGGTTCCCTCTTCTTCTGTATCTAGCCAGGGGCAATCTTCACAAGTTACCTCACAGGGTGGATCTAATCACACAAGACAAGGGATCTCTTATCCATCTTCACCTGTCCCCACTTCATATGACACTGTGGGTTGATAGGATTTTGATTCCTGATAGACACCTTTTTTTGAGGATGTGCTGCAAGTCTTGCAGGAGTACAGGAAACCTATGACTAGGAAATCCTACTTATCCAAATGGAAGAGGTTTTCATTTTGGTGTCTCTCTCGTAACCTGGACCCACTTACTGTGGATGCTCCTTTGGTTCTCTGTTATTTGTGTGAGTCGCTCAGTGCTGGTTTGGCCTATTCTTCTGTTAAGGCCCACCTATCAGCTCTACTTGTCTGCCTTTTTCTCCTCCTTTAGTTGCTAGATTTGAGGTAAAACACTTTCTTAAAGACATTCTTAATAGTAGCCCTCCCAGGAAGCCTGTTCCTTCTCCCTGGGATCTTAATTTTGTTTTGGAGATGTTGACTCAGGCTCCCTTTGAGCCTGCTGCTTCAGTTTCATTGCACCGTTGTTCCTGGAAGACTCTTCTTTTGTTAGCGTTTACTTCTGCCTGACAGGTGTCTGAGTTACAGGCCCTTATGGCTTTTCTTCCTCTTTGTTGGTCTTTCACGAGGACAGAGTGTCCTTGTGCACTAACTCTTCTTTTATGCCAAAGGTGGTTACTGAGCTATCGCTCAATCAGTCTGCTTTTTCCCCTTCCCCACAAACTGACACTGAGAGAGTGCTGCATACTCTGGGCATGCATAGGGAACTTAGAGTTTATTTGGATTTGGATTTGGAGAGAATCTGATCAGTTATTTGTTTCTTTTCATCTTAGATCTTTGGGGATTGCTGTATCCAAATAGAGTATTACTTCTTGGATTCCAAAAGCTATTCCCTTTTGTTACACTTTTCATGACAAGAGTGCTCCTTTTTCAGTTAAGACTCATTCTACTAGAGCTATGGTTTCTCCTAGTACTTTTTTCAAAGGCTTAGATACTAATTCTATTCTTGAAACAGCTACCTGGACTTCTGTGCATACCTTTACCAAGCAGTACAAGTTGGATGGTATCTCTAGAGCTAAGGCTGACTTTGCTAGTTCAGTTTTTCTTGTTTTTTTAGGGGATTCTTCTGCCCCTTCCTCCTCCCCAGTCTCCTCTTGAGCTTTGACACTCTCCCATATAGTTAAGAATACTGCAGTGGTGAATGTAAGGACATAGTACAGTTGTGTAAAATCTTACCATAACAGTGGATGTCATTGCCTTCACTGCTACAGTATTTGCCCCCTCCCTCCATACCCCTAGTTCTTTACCTTCCTGGATGTACATGTTACCTCTTGGCTCCTTGGACTGGTGTTCCTCCTGGGGCAATCAGTTCTGTTTTTGGTAAGCCTTGATATCACCCTTATGCCTTATGCTGCACAGGGTGCGTATGGTGACATTCAGCATACCTTTTAAATTCAGAAGTCATTGGAAGAATGGCTGGATGTTGGGCTTCCATGGCAGGGAATCCCATATAGTTAAGAATACTGCAGAAGTGAAGGCACAGACATCTACCATTATGGTAAGATTGCATGCAACTGTACCATCTAGGGAGGAGCAGCACTGCCAAAATACAGAAAGAAATAGAATCAGGGAGAAAAGGAGTGAAGGAAGAAGATAACAGAACAAATAAGGAGACAGAGTGTTTACTATTTCAGGACACTCAGATGCTCAGTGCTGGATGGCAGCAGGACAAAGGAAATCTGGCTGGCCTAAGGAGATTGACTACTAAAAGAAACCAGAAAGCAGCATGGAAACAGAGTGGGATGAGGAGCAAAACAGAAATAGGGGAACTAGAAAATGGAAAAGCTAGACCAGCAAATGGAATGAATCAAAAGAAGGAACAGTACCACTCAAGATGAAGGAGGTATATGGATATGGAAACGCCATCCTTCCTTTCAATTCAAACCAGGGGAAATAGGGGTATAAATTATGTTAGTAAGGGCAGGAAAATGTGACATGGGCACATTATCACTCTCTCTCTCTCTCTCTCTCTATATATATATATATATATATATATATATATAAAATATATATAGATATAGATAAAGATAGATATAAATATACAGACACATTCATACACAAGCAGAACTAGGGTAAAATGGAAACTTGGAGGAAATGAACAGATGGATGGAGAGAAAAGGGAACCCCCGGGACAGTAAAAGGAGGGGCAAACGTCCAGGGTAATTCACATAGCAAGCTGTCAAACCACACTACACAGACTAGTAGCAGAAGGAGATGACCATACATAGGCACAGATGAAAGAACAGCTGGTCCATCTTGGTGGGGAAAAAATGGTGGGATAGTCATTTAAGGGCTGCTGGAGGGTGGTCTAGGAAGTAAAAAGGACATATAATGGGATGGTATAAATGTTGTCACATGGAATATGGAGGGGATAATCTCCTTTGATATAAAGAAAGTGTAAGCCAGATTTAAAAGGCCAGGGATGACATGATCCTGATACCAGAAACAAAGCTTAAAGTACGGGAGGGGAATAAGATACTGAGTCCTAAATAACCAAATGGAACATCTGTTAGCAAAGTGGGAGAAAGTAACACTGCACAGGCAATTATTTTCAGGAAAGGATTACCAATAGTCATGGAGATACTAAAAGGTACTAAAAGAAAAACAGTGGAGAAGACAGATAGCTCATATAGCAGAGGAAACTAAATGGAAGTTTTTGGACCACAGTAAATATATATCTGTATCTATGTATGCACCCAATAAAGATGCAGGGGATTTTTTAACACCTTCTATGTGGCTTAAGAACAAATGACGAGTGGAGGAGGGGAAGTCATGTGTTTCAACATTAGCCTGGAGCCAGAGAAAGCCAGATTATTTGTGAGAAAATGTGTATTCAAAGAATGAGGATGGATCTGTAGAAGGGATACTTCTTCACCAGAAACTCCCTAGTACAGGTGGCCAGTAGATTGTTCTTGATATTCAGGAGAGGCGGACAGTAGACTGGATTTGATACTCAGAAGAGGAAAGGTGTTGGAAGGGCTGGAAAAAACTGAGCTCTAGAAGAGACACATATTGGAACATGCAGCAGTGATGCTGAAGGCAAGGGTAGAAAAGAATGAAGAAGAATAAGAAAATAGGGGTGGGATGGAATGAAGCTGCCAATGAGGGGGAAATAATAGGGATGGAGGGGCAGAACAGGAGAAATAAGAAGGAAGCAATTAAAAGAGGCGAAATAAGGATGAAGGGAGAAATGATGTCATAAGACAAATGGAAAACACAAGCTAAAGGTATAAAAAGAATACTATATGAAGCCCTAAGAGAAAAGATAGGAATTGACAGCTTTTGAGAAACCAAACACAGATAGGAGGAGGGAGGCTGGCACATGGGGTAAGATGCCTGGTACAAAGTTACCCAAGTGCAACTTTAAGCTTTACATATTTCTGTATTGTATAAAACTGCTTATTTTGTAACTGGAGCTTTTCTTCCTTAGCCTTCATTGAAAAGGGGCTACCACAACCTATTTGGGCTAACTTGGTCATCAAAAGCAATATATGTATAAATAAAATAAAATAAAATACTATCAAAGTTGTGCAAGATGCAGAAACTCACGGATTTCCCACTGAGGCTGATAAACAGACGGTACTTTAGCCATAGGAGGCTGGAAAAAGTGGGGAGAGAAGCTGACACCAGGTGTTGGAGGTGCAGGGTGTCAGGAATGATCCACATGTTCTAGTGAAGCAAATGGGCCTAAGGAAAGTGAAACGATGCTCTGATAGCATGGGAAGGAGATATTTTAAAAAGATGAGACAATTCCTGGAATGTCTGTATTTGGTGACCAGGTATGTAGGAAGAAGAATTACAGGAAAGGAAAAAGAGAGTGTTTAGGGCAGTAGACTATGAAAAAAAACATAATAGTTGCTAACTAAAAAAAAAAGGATTAGGATACAAAAAGAAGTGAAATATATAAACAATTCCTAAAAGTCACCAGAAGGAGAATAAAGCAAATAAAATGCTTAATAGAGGAGCCAATGTAACATGGGTGAAATTGCTAAACAGTGGCAGTAGATGAAGGGAGCCGGGAGGAGAAGGAAGCAGACAAAAAGATAACAGAATACTATACGGACATGGCTAGCTGCTGATGTATAACACAGTGCATCACATATGAGGACAGCACTATACGTAAACATGTTTGTTATCCTAATAAAGAGTAGTCTCACTAAGGATATTAAAAGGGACAAAAAATCACTATTTCTAGGTGTAATGGTATTAAATATAGCTTAAACTACACCATACATTTTCCTTATTGTAAAAGATAGGTTTTGTTTAAACTTGAGATTTGCCTGAAGAATTTCCCTAGGACTTTATGATATACAGTTTACTTTTGTTATCATTTGGTGACAATTAAGTTCCTAACTTTGATTAAGTGATTACCTGGATTGGAAAATAAGGACTGGTTCTCAATTATTCAACCTGTCTAAAATGGCAGAGTACAAAATGCTATTAAAAGCCTCGATATTAACTCTGTAGACAACAGATATTCCTAATCCAAGGCTAAAGCTTCATTAACTTAGTCAAAGAACCCCGGGGTTGGCAGGGGGCAAGAGGGTGGATATACTGTTTAAGGTCTTTACCTCACAGACACAAGGACCAGGGCTTGATTCTTACCTTTGAAACACAAACTGGCTATGTTTAAAATGACCCACAAGGGCAGCTAGCCTAATATTTACCTATGAACTTATAAAGTCTTGTTGACAGATGTCCAAATAATCAAACTCTCTTAAAAGTTTGGCCATTTTTGCTAAAATAATCCTTTTGAAGCATTTTCCAATAAGAAAGTTAGACTGGCCTCAGTATACTTGATGTCTAGTGTATATTCTCATCAGAATATTCCCTGTTAGGCTAGAACACAAGTTCATACATCATATCCGTAAATTTAGTTTATGCTATATTATAGTATATTTTCCGTTAGTGCTCAAATAAATGGTTGCATTACATCAATGACAATAATTTTAACTGTCCTATATCTTCACTAATTCTTAATTATTCTGTTATCCAAATATCCAAACCAGTCTTATTTTTACCCTTTTTCTGATGTGTTTAATTCTGCTCTTCTCACACCAGCAAATTATACACATTATGATGCTCACTTCGGTCAGAGTTCATAGATGCACAGAGTATTAACATGGGGAGTAGCAATAAATAGGATGCGAGCCATTTAAAGACAAAGTCCATTTATGCAAGGGGCAAAAAACATGTAGCATGCAGCACATTCCAATGAAGAACTCCATGCAAATGAACTACATAGTATATGCAGAAGCCTAACTGGGTTTGTGGTGTCTGGTGCAGATCCCTGATCTGGAGTCTCCCTCCTCAACTCATAAAAACGTGTATTCTCCTCTGTGGTTTAGGAGCAAGTCAAAAACAAAACAAAAAGGTCCCTTCTCCAAGTCTGATGCTCCTTCTCTGAAAAAGGTAATATTTTTTACTTAAAAACACTGTAGGAAGTCACTTGTTTTATTAGAAGTAAGCACTTGTTGCAATTAATATCATACATGAAGCGGTGAAGCCAGTGCATCAGTCCTGACAGAAACTTTATTTCACTACTGGCATTCAGATTGTGGCACTGTACTACTGCTGATCATGTTCCCTAACACCTTGCGCAAGGGGTTGCTGCCCCCTTCGCCGTACTCTAGTTATGCTTTTGAGTGTATGCAAAAGACAACTTCAAAATGGAAAACTGATTCAGAAATATATAAAACTGGTGTGCTGCACTGCAGTATGGTTTAATATCATAATCTCAATGTTCGAATTTTCATCTACCTGAACATCTCAATGTTTGCAAGTTTATATTAGTGAATGTACTGTGCATTCACTAAAATAAATTCTAAGAACTGTACAGAGATCGCAGTACAATGCGGTTAAGGAAACTTATCCCTTTCCTCACTGTAGTGCAATCTCAGAGTTGGAATATATAGTTATCGGGGGGGGGCGTGCAGGGGGGCTTTCTCCCTTGCAAAAATGTGATGTTAGGTACAGGAGTTTACTTTATGTGAGCTCCTATGCAGACATCACGTGATGTGTTCGGAACCAATGTCAAATCTACTGAATTCATTCAGCTGATTTGACATTGTAACATGTTCTTTATTTTGACTTTCGAGGTTTATTTTCGATATGTCGAACGGAAATTATTTTGCTATTCGACATATTGATAGTAAACCCTGCAGCATATACATTTATTTACACCAAAATTCATGGTATCAACGAGGGGAGCAATGCTTCGGTTAACAGCAGTAATAAGTCACCATCATGTATGAATGGCCTCCCTGGAGCCAGTATTCACAGTCTTATATGTTCATAAGTGGTTACTATGCTAGCAGCCTAAGAGCCATTTTAAGCCTAGCCAAGCTTACACCAAATTTACCAAAATATTACTGATGTGTCAATATCCCAAGGAATTTTATAGTAACAATATAGGCTTGTACACATTAAGCATTTAGGGACTACCTCTGTCTATTATGGACAAACGTGCCAAACTGGGGTAAATTTGTGATTTTCAATCCATTGGTCCAAGTTATAGTTAGGGATGAGCTTTGCTTCACATGGACGAGAAGCCTGTTCCAGAGAAGGTTTAATCTTTGAGACACATATCTGCCCCTCCAGCATGTCCTGTTTATGTCACAGATGAGGTTTAGGTCCTTGGAATGAGTATTTCTGATGCTGTTTGTTTTGCATATGTGCAACAAAATCATCAGTGGTGGATCTGAGGATGCCTTGTTGGCTAGGCATAGATCATCTCTAAGCAGTCTGTAGGAGAGTGAGTAGAGGAACAGAGCTTTGAGATGGTCTGCATAGGACTTGTTTACTTCCCATATTCTTTTTGTGATAAACGTCTGTGGTATCACAAGCTGTTTCAAGTGTCTGTTCAAATACATGGCAAAGGGTGCACTGTACTCAGTGATTAGTCTAATGAGAGCTGAGTACATGGGAACAATGACCTCCTTGCACTTGGATGCCATGGCCTTAATTATAAATTGTAAAACGTAGAGTCATTTTCTCATCATTGTAGACACATCTGTGCCAAATTTCAGGTTACTGTCGACATTCCCAGATCCCTGACCACTGGGTCTACCTTTAGGGATGTATTATCAATGTGGTAATTTCCAATGGTCGCTATCTTTTCAAATTGTACTGTGATGCATTTTTTGAAATGAATATTCATACATAACTCTGCCAGCAGTTGTTTGTCTGTGTCTGGCTCTCTCGAAGGGTATCTGTGTCTTTAGGGGATTCAATGACCACACCTAGTTTGCAGTTGTCTGTAGACTTGGTCAGCCAGGGGCCACTGATGTTTGCCTTAAGTTCAGAGAAGTAGATGGTAAAAAGGAGAGGCCCAGGCATCAATCTTTGTGAGACTCTGCTATGCTAGTTTCTTGAGTCCTATTGGTGAATCAGCTGGCTACCCATTGGGTGACTTATGGTTTATGCTAATTTTGTAAGTTTATCTACAACGCCCACGTGAGTGTTTCACATGCTTCGCTCACATCGAGGTCAGCGGTGTGCACTGATTTACCCTTGTCCATTGCCTTAATAACCTTTTCAAAGGAGTTTACCAGGGTAAGTAGGCACGACCTGCCTTTGAGAAAACTGAACTGGATAGGGTCCAGTGTTTGAAAGTTTACCATATCATTGTTTATCAGAACCATGATAATTCTTTCCATGGTCTCACATATGAAACTAGTCAGACTTTGTGTAAAGGGCTAATCACTGTAGTCCTCCATTAACCTGGCATAAAGCCTGTATGGAGGCTATGATTAAATAGAGATTCTACAAGGCCTGATATGTCATATTTCATGCTATTGAAAAGGCATCCTAGGATATTATCAGGGTCCATTAAAGCCATGTTTTTCACCTTAGAGAGTGCAGTAAGGACCTAGTCCCTAGTGATAGTTGGTGGGAAATGGTGAGGGAGCATTTCCTGTAGAATGACTTGGGTGATGGAGGATATAACTGAGATAACGTTATCAGCCAGCAGATTTGTTATACCCTCTGACTCCATATAGGTGGTTCTATTCACCATTAGTTTGACAAATTGTTGGGTGCCCCCTTTAATGTTGTGGACATAAATGATGAAAGCCTTATGGTTGTGCTTAGCTTTGCAGGTCATTTTTATGTCAAATTTAGCTTTGGTGGACTTGATTAGTTCCTTGGGTTGCTTATTCAGAGGTTTTACCTTGCTGTGTAACAGTCTTTCTATTTTTGGACATGATTTTCTTTCTTTTGTTATACAGCCTATTTATATTGAGATTCTACTAAGGTGTCTTATATTTGGTGGCTGTCTCATGTTTATTTCAGATAGGTACAGCTGTCTCTATGCAGCTATTTACATGACTATACAAGGTTCCTGTGAACAGTTCCACATAGGCAGCTGTATTCTTAGGGTTTGGGGGATGTCTTGAAATTTCAAAAGATGGTAGTTTAGTATAAGGTAGTTTCCCTTGCAATATTTTTTAAATGTCCCAGTGTTAGCAGACGTCCAAGGCTTAATATTTATTACAAAGGAGATAGCTTTGTGGTCCAACCTGACCAATAAGGACATTACACTGGGGGTAGTGCTACATTCCCCCATGTTTGTACAGACCAGGTTAAGGATACTTGCCGCACTGGTGGGCATGCGGACTCTCTGTTCCAGGGAGTTTGTATTAATAAAGTCCAAGAGTCTCTGGGCATGCATGTTTTGGTCATGTATGATTCCTAGTTAATTTTAAGGTAGTTAAAGTCACCCATGATTACTGTGTTAGGTTGAATGGGGACTTAGCAGCAACCCAGATCAATGGTGGAGATACAGACAGCTCCTGGTAAACAGCCAGCTGAGTGACCAGCTGACTGTGGACAATTTCCATGTGGACAAGGAGATAATGTGAGAGACCTTGCCCAACTGTGTCTTCTGCAAGCAGATTTTGGGGGACACGTTATGCTCATTCATTTGGATGCTGAGATATATGCAGCTTTAGCCATCATAGCTGCAAGAAGCTCTCAGCAAATGACTGAAGAGACATTAAAGATATTGCAGGCATCAGACTGACGAATCCTGAAACAGTTTTTCAGTGTTATGCAGTTATACGTACAGAAGCATACCTTGTTTCCTAGGTTTACAGAGGGGAGAGCCAAATGTAGACATTTTATGATATTGCCTGTTTAAATGATGTTTTGGGAGCCATAGATTGCACACACACACACACACACACACACACACACACACACACACACACACACACACACACACACACACACACACACACACACACACACACACACAAACATACAATACCATAAAAACCCCACTTGCAACAGAGGGACTGGAAGATCTTCAGCTTCCTTAATCGATAAGCAGTCTGCATGACCAGGGTATTATTTATGATGTGTCCCTGCACTGCCATGGAAGTTTCTATTATTTCCACATTTAGCCCATCTTACCTGTACCAAGAGTTCCTGTACAGGGATTTATCACAGATAATCTATTTGATATGTGTATACAAAGGCCAGACAGACATATCTACATGTACAGTGACTCTAAAAGCAGGGAGCAAGCCACATATAATATGTTGTTTGCTGTGTGCTACAATCAATGCAAGATGATAACTCCAGTCCTCAATGTCCAGGTTATGCAGGAAATGTCCTATAATGCAGCACATGCCAAAATGCATAAAATAGTGGAGCAGGTATTTAGCCTATTTATGGATGCTTAAATTGCTTAAACACTTCAGGTTTGACACTTGAACACAGTCCTGAACCCTGCATCAGACTTTGTGTTTTGTGTGCAATGCTGCACATGCCACTGCACAAACAACTGAAGCCAGCAAGTGAATATCTTGATAGGACCTTCCACATGAATTGTATCAGCAGCAGAAGAAAAATGGAGAGTCAGGTAAGAAGCATGAATCAGCAGTACCATAGCCAAGATGGAGGCTGGCAAAATACACTGCAGCACTGACAAGAAGGTGGCATCTGGTCCACAAGTATTAAGTGATACATGCAGTGTACCATCCGGGCCATACAGGGAAGAGCATAGACTGGCCAGTCTGTGCATCAGACATAACCAAATCCACTAAGGTTTGGGCAGTGGGTGGGCAGGGCATTGTCAACATCACTTGCACAGGTGAACAGAGACAGTGAGAGGTGCCTGTAGCATAACAAGATGGGGTATGGTCATAAGAGGTGGACATGGTAGCCATGTACTCCAGGAGACTGTAATGAGTCAAAGATTACACTCTCCAGTGGTGGCATCGAGCTACTATGAAGTGACTGTTGTCATTGCCCACTGTCTTGGCTTGTGGTCTTGCAGTTTGATGCAGTCTGTGGCAGTGAAGGGGTAGAATTAGTGGATCACAAATGCTCACCCTGATGAGGCATACAATTTGCTGACCCTGGTGAGTCTCACTGCTCACAAAGTGGTTGTCACACACTTATGGGGAACTAGAATATATGCCTATAAGTGACAAAGAAGGGGTAGAAAGTACAGTTGTGCAAGTAAACCCACCATAACAGTAACTTAAGCTATATGTGTTGTATCCTGTACAGGATACACAATTACTCTAAAAGCTGGGAGCAAGCCACATGTACATGATACAGGAGCCAGCAGCCAGCCTGTTCAAACGTTTCAGAGCACTTTCCACATGCCCAAAGAATTAGTCAGATTGAGCTCATCTGACTAAAAAGGCAGGCTTGAGCACGAGCCCTCAAGCACATTCATGGTAACTGAAAGAGGGAGGCTAAAGCCCTCACAATGACAGTGCTTGGAAAACACAAATAAAGGTCCTCTCCCTGGCAACAAAAACATATAAAACAACGGGAATGAAGGGGGGGGGGTGGTTATGGTAAGCTGACTTACACAACTATACTGTTCACATATGGGTCACTGCTGTAGTAGCCTTAGCAATATAGGTAGATTAACATTGCTTAGGCTGACTGGAAGAGGAAGGATGAGTAAAAGGGCCCCTGGAGAATGGTCATATCAAAACCCGTCCTAGACCTGGACAGGGAATCTAGTTTACAGTACTTTGTAAAACTGCACATAAACCCAATTAGCTGCTTCTAGCGTTCTTCTAGAATCCAACCCTATTAAAAAAAAAAAAAAAAAACAGATGAAGCCAAGGCTCTATCCGAATGAGTACCCTGCCTGGAACGGTCTTCTTGTGGTAGTTATAGTGAAAAGTAATAGCATGAGATAATCAATTGGAGACAGTCTGTTTGACACAGTTTGTCCTCTTTTCTCACCTTCACAAGAAATAAGCAACTGATCAGAGTTGAATACAAAGAGGAATTCATTGGAGATGAGATCCACATTAAAAACACTGCAAGAACATGAAACACTATCAAAATAATTGATCATTACATAGCATCTGGGGATTCACTGTTGGAAATCATTGGGCAACAACCACAGTTAGAGAATTAGATACATTTGGCAAATTAACCTGTAATGCATTCCTAGACTATTGACTATGCCCAGCTGAATGGGTGAAGTGCAGTCAATGTCAGAAATCCTGTTTAATCAAGCAGAAGGTGTATAAAAGATAGAGCTCGGGATTATAAATGATACACTTCAAAATGTTCAGACTACATAGGCTTCATGCAGTGTCACCAAATACACCAGAGTGTCAGTAAGAATGCCGGTCTGGAGGTTAACAACCCAACTTCCTATGATGAAAAAAGTAAGAATGTGAAATTCCTAAGTAGATAATAATAGAATTAGATAGTTATGATTGCCAGCAACTAATGCTGCAAGGTAACTAAAACTCACTTGTATGTAACACCCTGGAAAAGAATGGTTTCAAAAGTTGATGTGTAAAGGGTCACTAAAGAGTCTGCAAGACACCATGAAATAATACATAGGATGGAAAGTACAGCTGAATGCAAATATTCATTGCTGTCCATTTTCTAGGCTCAAGAACTGGCCAAGTATAAATATACCAAAGGCTCTCCAATTAGTTTCATAGATTCATTTTTAACTTTATGGGTTCTGTCCTTTAGCCAGTTTGCAACCCATCTAGTGACATAGGGGTTACATTTTAGCTGTTTTATATGATGTGATGTCTGAGGTGGGTATTGTCGTGAAGGCCTTAAAGTCCAGTAGGTCTGTATGACAGCTTTTGCCCATCATTAATGGCTCTAGTGACTGTTTCAAAAAAAGTCAACCAGTTCTACAAAGCTGAACTGGGTGGGATCAAGTGTCTGTAGGTCCCCAATGTCTGTTTTTGAGTTCCCATAATAATACTTTCCATTTGCTTTGACCAGGCTGCTGGTATAAGCTTGGTAGGTAGTTCCCAGGGTAGAGGTACCCCCCCCCCCCTGGATGGAGTGGGACCACGCCAGTGCCAGTGTTCATATCCTGTAGTAGTAAGGCTCGGGATACTATCAGGTCCCATTGATGCTGTGTTTTTTTTTGCTTGGGGCGGCTCTCACCTGGACACCTGAGATGACTGCCTTTGGTGGAGAGGACTTGGGATTTATTTGGGATTGCATGATCCATGCATTCTTGGAGAATGTCCATAGAAAGCATTTGTGAATTCAGTGTGGGTGGTGGGATGTGGTATCCACTGTGGGAGTGGGATTAAATCTCAGTCTTAAGAGAGAGAAAGAGTGAGAGATTGAGCTTTTTTCACTTTTTCACTGTGGTTTTTTGTGCTGTGGGTGGGAGTATCCATGTCAGGTGATTGGTGTTGTGGTCAGATCTAGGGGTATCCCCATGTTTGTGATGATCAGGTCTAGTATATTATCTCCCCTAGGGAGAGACTACTAGTTGTTTGCATTTTTTGAATTTATGAATTCCAGGAACCTTTGTGGGGGGGGGTGTTAGGGCTAGAATAATGTACCCAATCTATGTTGTAGGGTGAAAGTCTCCAGTATGATATTTTTTTGTTATATACATATATCCAGTCAATTTCCAGGAGGGCTGAGAGGGGGGTTCCTGAGATTGAAGGTGGCCTTGCACATATGCTACCAGTTGTATTGCCTATTTTTGCTTGCACATGGTTGGTCTGATGCTCTCTTCTGCTGATGTGTTATGTGTGCCTGGAGGTGTGGAGGGTGTCCCTTGAATATGGACACATGTCATCCCAAGCAGACAGACATTGGCTTCGCTGACACCAGTACTTCTAATCATCTTGTCTTTGTATTGTGGCATCATTCTTGGTGAGGGGCAAATGCTGCTCAGGGGTCAGGTCCTACTTCTATGTCTCTTTTCATGTGGTCAGGGGGTACATTCATTCATTCATGCATCAGCATGGACAATGACTGTCATTGTCTCACATATTTGCCAGCATCTACGTATACTAACAAAGGACACAAGGATGACAAGGATATTACACCTTGGTGAACAATACAATTAAAGTGATACTTGAAAGGTAGAAAAAAAGCCACAGTAAAAAAAAAAAACTTGTGAGGATTAAAATAGTGAGAATTAAATGACAAAAGAGCAACTGAAATGGTAACCTTGTCAGGTACAGAGAGAGAATACTTAACTAAACATGTAAAGATAAGGATGACAGTCCCTAGATAGAGGTCTCTCCTAATATATAATGATTTTTTCAATGGCAAAATTCAACTGTCCTTAGAAAAAGCCAAACCAAAAGAGATTGGCCATAAAGAGGCATAAAAAATGTGGCTATAAGGAAGGTATGACACTTAGCTAGGATGAAGAAGTCAGCACATTGAACAGATACCATCACAAAAAATAAATTCACCACAGTAGATGTGTACTGCAAAGCTAAGGACTGCAAGCAAAAACGTGGTAGTTGGTGGGGCACATTTATTGCACTTTCTTAGAGTACTTAGGTAAATATTGGAGAAATGCTACATGTACAATTAATAGACTACCTATAGAATCACAATTCTCTTTCCAACACCCAACATGGTTTCCGCACCCACAACAGCACCACCACTGCTCTACTATATTTCACCAACACAATCAACCAACACAGAAACAATGGTCATACTGTATCTGCTGTCTTTCTTGACCTATCCAAGGCCTTTGACATGGTATCCCACACAACTATTTGAATCACTCTCTGAACTGAATATAAGTCCAACAACCCTTTCCTGGTTCCATGACTACCTTACTGTATGCCGCCAAGCAGTACTATGGCAACAAAACCTCTCTCTTCTACTGCCACTTACCCTTGGTCTACTCCAAGGGTCTATACTAGGCCGTCTCCTTTTCTCTGTCTTTACTAATAAGCTTCATAGTTCTTCACCACATGTTACTGTGATTCAGTTTGCAGATGATTCCGCTTTGATCTGCTCACTTTCCAATACAACAGACCTACAGTCACTTACACAAGAATCTTTCACTGCAGTAGAATCCTGGTTAAACAATGCAAAACTAATTTTGAACCCTAATAAAACTAAACTTATGCTTTTCCATCCTACCAGGACACCAACATCTCCCCCTTTTAATATCACATTCAAAAGCCACACTATCATCTCACCCATATGCCATACTAAACTCCTGGGAGTCATGATAGATACTAATCTGAGAGTTGACATCCATATCTCACAAACTATAAAGAAAGTTCACAAAAAACTTGCATGCTATATAGAAATAAACAATATCTTACAAATTCAGCTAAAACTACAATAGCTCAAACTCCCTCATCTTATCTGTCCTTTACACCTCTCCTATTCTCACTAACCTAAGAAAAACAGACCTAACAAAGCTAGAGTCCTGCTATAACAAAAGTGCTAAGTTTGCCACAGACTCCCCTTTCAGGACACATCACTGTGCCTCACTTAGACAGCTCGAGTGGTTAAAACTCTGACAACTCTTACTCTACAAGCCCATGAGGTGCTCTACCAACCACATAAACCACTGCTCTTATGAACCTAATACACCCTTACGTCAACAACAAGACCCTCTGCTCTAATAATAAACCCCTACTGAGAGTAATCAAATCCAATAACACTGCTGGGGACTCCCTTTTCTCCAGCTTCATAGCTAAAACTTGGAACAAACTGCCTTATATTATAACTTCTAATACCAAGCTACCCCATTTCAAAAGACCACTAAAAACTCACCTAACTTCTGCATGCTTATGCTCCAGCAACAAATCAAGATGTTCGCTTAATCTACTTCCCCAGCACCTATCACCTAACCTTAAGAAATCTTTAACTCTACTCACTCATCCTATCAGCTGTAATGCTCTCTTTTACATTGGAACGTCATTGCCATCTCATTTACACTGTTTGTAAGTGTATACTATATGTTATGCTTACTTAGGACGTTTTATTTGTGATTCTTACTGCAGCCTGATATTGTCATTGAAACTTTCATTCTGTAATAACATCTGATTTACATATCTTTATATGTACATCACCCACAGGGTAAAATATGTCTTGCTATTCTGCGTGCTCATTATTTGCCTGTTTCTAAAAACATAATATATTCCTGTATTAATTATCTTGTACAACAATGCATATAGGTTCATAGGTTCATAGGTGTGTACTAGGCCAACAGCCCTGGAGTCTTTACAAGCCTAGCCCATAGAAGTGCCCTGGCATGATGCCGCCGTTAGTTCCCAGTGCCTCTATCAAGTAGAGCCACTGCAGTGATCATCCCCGGGATGAACTTTCTATTTCCCATCCACTCATCAAGATTTCTCTTGAAAAGGGCCAGTGAGGTGCTCTGCTTGACATCTATTCCACAGCATGGGCAGTCTCTCGGTTAAGAACCTATCCCTCCAACATGCTCTGTTGGTTGTGGTAATGAGGTTGAGGTCCCTGGAGCATGTGGTGTGGAGGGATTGGAATTTCTTTAGGTGTAACATTTCTAACAGGGCTGGCTCAGGTATGGCTTTGTAAGTCAAGCAGAGATCACCTCTTAATAGACGATGTGCATTTGTGCTTGTAATTTTGTTACTGCGTATCTATTGCTTGGTGTGGAACTTTTCTCCCTGGGCCTCAGCTACAAAAGGACTTGTGTCCAGTCAGACCTTCCTGACAAACAATGTAAAATAAATAAATAAATATTCCTGGAAAACAGAATTCCAATACAGAGTTCTGTTGGACTTCACTGGTACCTCACATTAGGATAGATAGGTTTGGCTTGTTGTGTCTTATTGATTAACGAGTATCATAGCTGTTGAATTATGTAAGAATCATCATTTAATGCTATTAATTTGTCAGTTATATTCCCCTTACATGGGATGGTGTTGAATGGCTTACAAAGGTCAAAATATTAACTATGCACTCTCAGGCTTTCATCATGTCTTGCTGTTACCTCTCCAAAGAATTCTGCAGGAATCAGTAGGCACAATCTCCATTTAACAGACTCTATACTGTTCCATTTCTAACATAAGTAGGTACCTCATGTTATTTTGGATATGTTGCATTATGAATCTCTCCATGTTTACACAGAGTACTGATCAGTCTGACTGGCTCAAAATCCCTGGACTTAGATTTGACCCCAACCAACCACCATTTTGTGAAATAGAAACACTACAGCATGTAGCTCAATATCCCTTGATACTATGTAGAAAACAGCTGGGTATAATCTCTAGTCCCAAGTTACTTAAGCCTTTAATACAGAATTTATACAGTGAAGTCTCCTCAGCCCTCAAGAGTCTGTTAAAAATGTTAATGGAAGTATAACACAGCTGCAGAACTTTATGGGTGTTGAAAATTTTGAGATTTGTTCAAAAACACCATTCCAAAAGCTGTTCCATGGAAGAGTAGCTGTACAGAATTCTGAACCAGCAGCCCAGGTTCCCTTATTTTAAGGAATAACATCAGCAAAGCCATGCTGACAGTTGTAGGTCTTGGCAGTGCATGCCATCTCAGTGTGGAAGGGGTACTGTACAATGTAGTAATGTATCATGGACTGTATTCAGAAAAGATCCAGCTCATGGTATCAGATGGGACCATGGAATATAGCTGGTTCACATTATGGAAATGAAGACGCTATGACAACTCTCTGAAAACAAAATTCCAAATGTACGTGCATGATGATGATGATGATGCATGAAAACAGGTACAACCTCGATACCAGGTAGAGCTCATTGCATGGTGGAAACCCCTCAGCTGGGAATTATGGTGGCGCTCACTTCTCTTATCTCAGTGTTGTGAAACTTCTTATCTTTTTCCCTTTCTTTTTCTAGGCCTCTGTGCTCAGTGTAGCAATCAGCACAAACAACTAGAGTTGGCAATAGGGTAACAGATGATTGTTCCAATAAATTAAGTTTAATTATTGCTGCAGAAATGAAGTAAATGTACTACAGAAACCAAAGGATTTTGACACAGGTTTTAGGACAGCATTAGTATGCACAGAACAACAACAACAACAGGAAAACCCTGATCCTTTAGGAATCGGATCACAATAGTGCAGTGTAATTTGGGTAATGACACCTTGTCATTGCCTTATTGTTCTTTCCATTCCAAAGACATAAACGATCTGCAAGTAAGAAATTACACCAAGAATAACCACTATAGAAGTACAGGTATGTAAAAAATCACCATAACAGTAGGTGTTTGACTTTATTTCTGTTTTTTTTTTCAGCTACTAGTTACAAAGTCCTGCTTGGGGGAATTAACAGATGGCTTCAGATTTTTATTTTCATCAGAGGATATAGATTACTATGGCTGTAACTGGCCACCTGGGCTAAGATACGCATAAAATGCAGTGCATAGAAATAAAATCCTATCTGCATGTGAAATGTTTGCATATAAGATGACACATTAAAAGGCTGAGAAAAGTTTATTAAATGTATTCTGCTATTCATGTTATGCATTTGGATACAAATCTCTTCTGCCATTATCACCATCACTGGTGACACATTGGGAAGATGTCTGTCTCCAGGACTGGTTTTGCTACATCAGAAGTATATCAGGTAATACTGATGTGAAACCTTACTGAGCTCACAAAAAGTACAGCTTTGTAAAATCTTACCATAACAGTAGATGCCTTCTCTTCACAAATGAAGTATTATTTACTAAAGGGATTCCTGCCAAGGGTGGCCCAACGTTCAGCCAGTATACCAAAACCTTAGGATTTTACAGATGTCATACTTCACATGTATGCTCCCCACTCACACTGTAGGGCATAAATGGGACATATGAATGTACTTACCTCAGAAATGAATAGCCCCAGGAGGAACAACAGTCCAAGGAGAGAAGGAAGAACGTGGATCCAGAAGGTAAAACTGAAGGAGGAGAAAAGAAAAAGGGGGAGGAGGGAGAGAGTGAATACCGCAACAGTGAAGACAAGGAAATCTACGGTTATGGTAAGATTTTACACAACTGCACTATGTCCTTCTAAATCATGGCAACAGTAAGACAAGGACATCTACAGTTGCGGTAAGATTTTACACAACTGCACTATGTCCTTCTAAATCATGGTTGCAGTAAGACAAGGACATCTACAGTTGCGGTAAGATTTTACACAACTGCACTATGTCCTTCTAAATCATGGTTGCAGTAAGACAAGGACATCTACAGTTGCGGTAAGATTTTACACAACTGCACTATGTCCTTCTAAATCATGGTTGCAGTAAGACAAGGACATCTACAGTTGCGGTAAGATTTTACACAACTGCACTATGTCCTTCGAAATCATGGTTGCAGTAAGACAAGGACATCTACAGTTGCGGTAAGATTTTACACAACTGCACTATGTCCTTCTAAATCATGGTTGCAGTAAGACAAGGACATCTACAGTTGCGGTAAGATTTTACACAACTGCACTATGTCCTTCTAAATCATGGTTGCAGTAAGACAAGGACATCTACAGTTGTGGTAAGATTTTACACAACTGCACTATGTCCTTCTAAATCATGGTTGCAGTAAGACAAGGACATCTACAGTTGCGGTAAGATTTTACACAACTGCACTATGTCCTTCTAAATCATGGTTGCAGTAAGACAAGGACATCTACAGTTGTGGTAAGATTTTACACAACTGCACTATGTCCTTCTAAATCATGGTTGCAGTAAGACAAGGACATCTACAGTTGTGGTAAGATTTTACACAACTGCACTATGTCCTTCTAAATCATGGTTGCAGTAAGACAAGGACATCTACAGTTGCGGTTTGATTTTACACAACTGCACTATGTCCTTCGAAATCATGGTTGCAGTAAGACAAGGACATCTACAGTTGCGGTAAGATTTTGCACAACTGTACTATGTCCTTCTAAATCATGGTTGCAGTAAGACAAGGACATCTACAGTTGCGGTAAGATTTTACACAACTGCGCTATGTCCTTCTAAATCATGGTTGCAGTAAGACAAGGACATCTACAGTTGTGGTAAGATTTTACACAACTGCACTATGTCCTTCTAAATCATGGTTGCAGTAAGATAAGGACATCTACAGTTGCGGTAAGATTTTACACAACTGCACTATGTCCTTCTAAATCATGGTTGCAGTAAGACAAGGACATCTACAGTTGCGGTAAGATTTTACACAACTGCACTATGTCCTTCTAAATCATGGTTGCAGTAAGACAAGGACATCTACAGTTGCGGTAAGATTTTACACAACTGCACTATGTCCTTCTAAATCATGGTTGCAGTAAGACAAGGACATCTACAGTTGTGGTAAGATTTTACACAACTGCACTATGTCCTTCTAAATCATGGTTGCAGTAAGACAAGGACATCTACAGTTGTGGTAAGATTTTACACAACTGCACTATGTCCTTCTAAATCATGGTTGCAGTAAGACAAGGACATCTACAGTTGCGGTAAGATTTTACACAACTGCACTATGTCCTTCTAAATCATGGTTGCAGTAAGACAAGGACATCTACAGTTGTGGTAAGATTTTACACAACTGCACTATGTCCTTCTAAATCATGGTTGCAGTAAGACAAGGACATCTACAGTTGCGGTAAGATTTTACACAACTGCACTATGTCCTTCTAAATCATGGTTGCAGTAAGACAAGGACATCTACAGTTGTGGTAAGATTTTACACAACTGCGCTATGTCCTTCTAAATCATGGTTGCAATAAGACAAGGACATCTACAGTTGCGGTAAGATTTTACGCAACTGCACTATGTCCTTCTAAATCATGGTTGCAGTAAGACAAGGACATCTACAGTTGTGGTAAGATTTTACACAACTGCACTATGTCCTTCTAAATCATGGTTGCAGTAAGACAAGGACATCTACAGTTGTGGTAAGATTTTACACAACTGCGCTATGTCCTTCTAAATCATGGTTGCAGTAAGACAAGGACATCTACAGTTGCGGTAAGATTTTACACAACTGCACTATGTCCTTCTAAATCATGGTTGCAGTAAGACAAGGACATCTACAGTTGTGGTAAGATTTTACACAACTGCACTATGTCCTTCTAAATCATGGTTGCAGTAAGACAAGGACATCTACAGTTGTGGTAAGATTTAACACAACTGCACTATGTCCTTCTAAATCATGGTTGCAGTAAGACAAGGACATCTACAGTTGTGGTAAGATTTAACACAACTGCACTATGTCCTTCTAAATCATGGTTGCAGTAAGACAAGGACATCTACAGTTGTGGTAAGATTTAACACAACTGCGCTATGTCCTTCGAAATCATGGTTGAGGTATTCTTTACAAAAGAGAAAGTACAAAAGCTCATGAAGAAACTTGAGAGGAGGAAGGCCCAGAAGAGCCCCTCAAGAAACCCATGCAGGATAGTTCTGGCAAAGCCAACTCTTGCCCTGGGAACATCATCCAGCTTGTAATGCTTAGTAAAGTTATGGACAGAAGTCCAATAACAGCCTCAGGGATGGAGCTGGTATCCAAGCCTTTGATAAAAGCACCAGAAGAAGCCAGAGCCCCTGCAGAATGAGCCTTTACAGAGTCAGAAATAAATTTCCTATGAAAGGAGTAACAAAAAGAAGTAGCCTGGGAGAGCCATGGCTTGCTTAGAAACTGCCAAACGTACTGATCTAGAATGAAAAGAAACAAAAAAGTTGCTCAGACTTGGGAATGGCCTTAGTCGTATCCAAATAATACCTTACATTTGCATAAACAGCTCAGGTATGAACAGCCCTCTCACTGTCAGACTGTTTAGAAGGGAAAACAGTGGGTAAGTTAGTAGACTGATTAAGAGATAATTCATTAACTACTTAGGCATAAAAGAAGGATTATTGCAAAGAGACATCCTGTCTCTATGGAAAACTGAAAGGGGTGGCAGATATAAGGGTCTGAAGTTCAGGCACCCTCCTAGCTGAAATAAGGGGCAAAAGAAGAACAGTCTTCAAAGTACAGTGCTGTAAGGAAGCTGAAGCTGCAGGCTCAAAAATGAACCAGAGTCAATTTTTCAAGAACAAAATTAAGGTCCCAAGAAGGAGGAATAGGCTTCCTGGAAGGCCTAATATGAATGATGCTTTAAGAAATTGTTTGACCTCAAACCTAGAGCCCAAAGGAAAAGTCAATGCTTGACATGCAGAAATAGCTGAAAGATGAGCTTTAACTGAAGAGTAAGCCTGCCCAGTATGGATCAATTCACACAAATAAGAGATAACCAGAAACCTTCATGGAAAATGGATCCTAGTTATGAGCAAAGCACCAGACCAAAAATCTCTTCCAATTTGGATACATGTGATTTTTTGGTAGTGGGTTTCCTGGCCTCCTGCAGAACCTGAACATGCCCTCAGAAAAGAGGTGCTTAAAAGAGATCAAAACCCTATCACCCAAGATGTCAGTTGAAGAGTAGACAAATGAAGGTGGATGAGAGACCCTTTGTTTTTTCTAAGTAGGTCCACCTGGTGAGGTAACTTGTGGTGATTGCCCTTGGCTAGATGCAGAAGTATGGAGAAACCAATGCTGTCTGGGCTAAAAGGGAGTCACCATGAAGGTGTTGGGGGTGCCTTGTTTTATCTTCGATAAACAGCCTGAAGAGTCACTTAATACTAGACAGCCATATTCCAAACCTGAAGAGCTAGTCTGCACAAAAGGTAAGACTTTATTTCCCCCTTGCTTGTTGATGTACCACATCACTGTAATATTGTCTGTAAAATTTTGAGAGGCCCTGGAAGAAAAAGAGTATGGAAGGCCTAAAAAGCAAGAAAGAGAGCTCTCATCTCCTTCATGTTAAAATGGTTCTCCCTCTGATGAATGGTTCAAAGACTTCCGAACTTCAGAAGATCGAAAGAAGCTCCCTGCCCCATGTCTGAGGCATATAAGAAAAGTTCCTGAGATGGAAATGATGGCTGACAAGGAAGCCCTGTATTAAGCAACAGCTGATGAATCCACCACTGAAGCTCTATCATGAGGCATGGAAGAAGAGGAATTAGAAAGTCTAAAGGTGGACAATGTTGAACTTAAAATGACTTTAGGAATCACTGTAAATTCCTCATATTGAGTTTGGCTAGAAAAAGCATAGGAATGGTGGAAGTCATATAACTCAGAGTCTGCAGGAACTCCCTGGCTGTAACAGAGACTTGAGGAAGAAGGGATTGAAACAAAATGCAATTGGAGCCAGAGCCTTAGGTGGTGGCAGGGATGCCAGCATAGGAATGGTCTGGAGCCTGCAACTGAGAAAAACATGATCCTGAGAAGGTGTCTGGAAGGATTTCTGGAAATTTATTATAAACCCTAGATTTTGCAGGAGGCAAATAGCATAGCAGAGGTGCTGAATCAAGGTCTATGGAGAGGAAGCCTGAATGAGCAGGTCGTCCAAGTAGGGAAATAGGTGAATCCCCTTCAGCCTGTGAAAGGCAATCACAAGATTGGTAGAAAGGCCAAAATGCAAAGCAGAGAACTGAAAATACAATGTAGAGACAAAGAAATATAAATATTTCCTGAAAAGGGATGAATAAGTATGTGAAGATAAGCAACTTTAAGATCCAGAGAGCAGGAAGCCTGGGGAAGAAGAAGAGGAAATAGAGTCTAAAGGGACAACATTCAAAAAGAAGGGATCTTCAGAAAGGTGTTGAGCTGAAAAAGGTACAAAATGGGCCTACAGGTGCCTTCTTTCCTGGTAACCAAAAACATTCTGATATAAAACCTCTTCCCTATTTTAGAAGCAGAAACTGGTTGGCTGGTGCCTTGAGACAAAAGGCCTTGATGTACCTCCGGAGAAAGGGCAACTGTTTCTGAGAAGGTTGAGGAATACCTAGAAAGGGAGGAAGGGATTTCCACACCATGAAATATCCCTGACAAATGACAGACAGAACCCAGGAATCCTGAGTGATCCTTAAGCAACTGGGAAGAGACAGGGAAAGACAAAGAGTCAAATGAACCTGACCTAGGATGGAAGGAAGAAAATAGTCAGGCAGAACCTGCTTTGTATGGAAAAGGATGCTTCTGACTAGTAGAAGTCTGAGCAGATTTAGCATAAGGGGCATGTATAGAACTCTTTTTACCTTTGAGAAGAGGGTAAGACTGTATAGGCAAAGGTAGGCTTAGAAGGATAATTCCTCTGGAATTTTGGAATAGGGGAAACAAAAATATGTTTCAATTTCTGCAAGGCCTTTCCCTTTTCCTGCAGGAACTTAAAAAAGCTCTGCAACTGTAGAAGCAAAGAGAGCTTTATTATTACGAGTTGCATCTATTAATTTAGCTTTAATGTCATCAGACAAAGTTTGGAGGTGAAGCCAAGTATAACGCCTCAACACAGAACCAAAGGCAGCAACTCAAGAAGAAGCATCATCTGCATCATAACCACATTTAATGGAATGGTGGGCCACTTGAAAAGAAGAGTCCAACAGAAAAGGGATGAAAACTTCCCCTCAGAATTAGGAATGTCAGAAATAACCTGATAGGCCTGAGAAAGAAGGGCTAAGGCATACCTGGTCATATGGGTCTGATAGTGAATAGAGTGAAAGGTAAGGGTAGCAGCCGTATACACCTGAGTTAATCAGAGGAAAGCAATATAGTAGAAGGCAATAGCTTGGAAGGTTTGTCAAAAGAGAAAGACACAACAGAGGGGTCAACAGAAGGGTATTTGTAAAGAAACTTACATTCTTCAGACACCTTATAAAACCTGTCAGGTTTATTAGGGTCTGAAGGTTGGGAATCAAGAGACGTAATTGTGAAAATGTGAATGTGTTTTTAAAATGTTGAGCATTTTCCTGTTTATACAAAATGTTTAAAGAATCTCTCAGCGTTTTGATACATTCCCAATTGCACGTGTTTGTGAGGGAGATTCTAAAGTACAAACTGTCTGTGGAGAATCAGCTGATCAGTAGGTGATGTCATTAGAATATTCCTGGTTGCTAAGTGATAATTTGAACAGATGATTGACAGGAAAAAGAACTTTTTCAAACAGCTGATTGTTTTTTTTTTTAATAAGACATTTGAGACTGTTAACCTGGACTATAAAATAAATGCTGATGTCAGCTGAACAGCAGTTAGTTATGGGTTGTAGTCAGTTACAGTGCTGTGTATTGGATACCCAAAAATGGACTCACCAAAAACTGTAAGACTGTCTTTGCCTTACTGTTATATTTTAGATTAGATTAGAGATAGTATTGTCTAGTTAGATTAGGAAAGTTTAGTTAGAGTTTTTCTAAATGATGGACTTCTATCCTACAGTTTAATTTTACATTTCTGGTGATTGAATTCTGGTGTTTATTGAAAATTATTGATTTACATTCTTGTAAATTCTATTGTAAATTATTGTACTGCGGTGGTGGTGCTACGGTAGCATTGTTGCCTCACAGTAAGAAGTTGTCCTGTTTGATTCTCAGCTAGAGCGTCTTTTGTGTGGAGACATGCATGAATGGGCATACCTTCGTTGAAGGTTGTGCGTCAGGACCAGCAACTCGGCATGTAAAAAATCTACTGCCAATCATTAGCAGACCGGAGTTCCACTGTGGTGACCCCTAACCAGGAAAAGCCGAAAGACAGAACATTGATTTACATTCTTGTAATCATTTTACTTATTGTTAAATATTTTTCATTACTTTATATTGTGGCTGGACTACCAATGTGTTCTTCTGAGATTAGAGAGCATTTATGCTTGTTTGATACTCCCCAGGTTACCTCAAATATCTGACTGCTTCTGGTCATAGCTATCATTTATTTTGATATTTAATTTTTAATAATTAATCACATTTTGAAGGGCACGTAGACCTGTCTGTCTCTGGTGGCAGCATTTGCCATTTATACTGGGGAGGGGACACAGCTGGAAATCTGTATCAGGCTTCCCATAAGTGTTAGAGTGTATGAGATTTAAATTTATTTTGAGTGCGAGTGAGTGAGAGTTCTTAAACTGGAATACATTGCTCTGAAGTAAATAATAAGGGATTGTATTTGGGGTAGACAGAGGTGTATAGTCCAGTCCCAGGAAATAGAGGGTGTTCCTGTTGTGCTCCTAAGGGAAATTGTGGAATTTTGCTCGTGTGCTCTGTGCTCTGGTGTTTTCCGTGACACTCCCACACTGGAGTCAGTGATGAGGATTGAGGCTCCTTAATTACTGACCCAGGTTTTAAGTAGGGGACGTCACATTATTGGTGGCAGTCGGGTGGGATATTAACTGGATGTCAAATTATTGGTGGCAGTCTGGTGGGATACTAATAGGACATCACAGCTTGGTAACCAGCACAAACAAAGGAGTGTTCAAACCAGTGGCAAAGAAGTTTTGAGGTATATGCGTTTGTATGTCAACCTTATGCCCGACACCATTTGTGGGGAGCATACGTGTGACATACAATGTCCTTAAAATCCTAAGGCTTTGGTATACTGTCCAGAAACTGGGCTACCTTAGGCAGGTAATTCCTTTAGTAAAGAGTACTGCAACAGTGATATAGAAGGACATCAGTAGAAGTTCTACTGCATGTCACTGTCTTTACCTGAAAATTCATGTAACATGCAGCAGTATGAGAATTATTCAGAAGCTATAGGAAGAAGACTGTACTTAAATTCCAGAGAGTATCTTCAAATAATGAGATATCTCAATCTCTGAAGCAAGCAATTTAATTTCAGAAAGAGCTACAAGCCCCACATACCCTACAATAACTCCAGACTTTTTAGACTTTCTAAGAAAAAAGTCAACAGGCACACTCTTTATGCTATCAGCACTAGGATAACATAATTTCTTCAGTGTGAGATGCTGTTAAAGTCATCTTATCCATTCTGCACTAAAGTCATTTGATGCCAAGTTTTGAAAGCTGAAAGTTATCACTAAATTAGTATACAAGCTGTGCACACACACACACACACACACACACACACACACACACACACACACACACACACACACACACACACACACACATCTGATTTGCAATTTTGTTTAGCTATACTTGTCAGCTTGTGTTAAACTAAAGGTGACTTTCATTAGTCAAATGCTGATTCACTTGCATTTTAAATAAACATCCTAATTCTGTGATGACTAAACAGCAAAATTAAATAATTTGAGTTCTGCCTCATAAAGCTTTGATCGGCCTCAGACTATCAGCAAGCTAATTATGAATTGTGAAAAAATAACTGATTACGAATTGAAGTATGAGTTTTTTTTCCAGGTTAGTTGAATCATTTTATGAAGCTTGTGCAAATGTTATTTAACAGATCCTGGCTATTAGACTGTCTACAACAAGCATACCTCTCTAATGTCCAGATATTCACAGAATGTCCAGATTTTTGCCTCATATTTTTGTTTTCCTCATAAAAATGTTTGATTTGCTGGCAAATCACTGAGAATTGGAGTCAATTAATGACATACATGTCAGTTTTAGACTTCATATGCTTCAGAAAATGCATATTAACCCAAATCCTATTATTGTAGCAACTTGCTAAGTTTATAAGGACAATATTTAAAATGTGTCTCTATTTTTGGGCCTTTTCCCCCTGATTATTTTAGGGTCTGTCCACATTTCTTTCATTAAGAGTTTGAGAGCTATGAAA
This sequence comes from Protopterus annectens, assembly GCF_019279795.1. Classification (NCBI taxonomy): domain Eukaryota; kingdom Metazoa; phylum Chordata; order Ceratodontiformes; family Protopteridae; genus Protopterus; species Protopterus annectens. Next base: position 63,155,114 of record NC_056739.1, on the reverse strand, counting down.
GGTAAACTTGTGGGAAAGGATGACCTGTCAAGACAATACAAGGATAATGTGGGGATCAGTGAGGTAAAATGGACTGTTGGGGGTCATTTTTTATATTAGATAATAATCAGGTATTCTACTGTGTACAGGAATCTTCCAGAACAGATTAAGTAGAATTCAGGGTGTCAAAATCAGTGCTCTATTACAAACACTAAAATGTATTCAAGTATTCAACATTAGTGATACCAATTTATGCTAGTACTACACATGTCAAAGAGGAAGAAGTCTCCCAGTTTTATCAGGGTCTACATCACCATTTGTAAATAACAAAAAAGATATTGCATGCATCATTGGCGATTGTGATGCTAAAGCCGGTAGTCAAAATGTAGTTGGAGTAATGGACACATTTGGCCCTTTAGTATAAAATAACATGAAACACAGACTAGTAGAATTTTGCCAAGATCACTCACTGAATACACTAAAAAATTTATTTAAAAGCATAAGAGATGGCCGTAGATATGATTATTACCGTGTGGTCATTATTGAAGTTAGACTGACAATATACTTTGCAGTCAGAAATTGAAGAGCTCTATACAGTCAACAAAAACAGGAAATACAGCTGACTGTGGCTCAGACTATTGGCTACTTATCACACAATTTAAATTAAGTTAAAGAAAAAATATCCAGGTCAACATGGTAGAAGCTCAACAATATTCCACCAGGTGAATATGTACTACAGGTGAAGAACAGATTCAATGAATTAGATCTGCTGGAGAAAGCACTTGAACAACTATGGGCAGAATTTCATGATATTGTCCAAGATGTGGCAAGAAAAACATTTCAAACTGAATGACTAGGAAGGCAAAATGGCCGTCTGTGAAAACCTCAAAAGTGGCCAAGGGAAGAAGGAGAGCAAGATGCAATGAAGATAAGTTGAGATAAAGAAAATATGTAAAACTGAATGCAGACTTTTGAGAGTAGCAGGAATAGGATCACAGGATCATAGGAAACACAAGGCAACTGATTTTTCCAAGCATTTAAGACTTGCCAGTACTCACCTTCAGACTGAACTTGACCATTATTTTTATTTTGTGGTTGTCGAGCAGATCCACGAAGGGGCTAGAAGAGGCCTGTGGCACTTATTTCTAGAAAGAAGAGAAGTATTTTTGCAGCTGGTGTTTCAAGCTGATTTGTCCAGGAATTAATGAATGTACTTCCATTTCCAGTCTGTTAAAATTAAAGGCTTTAAGAAGATAATGCAAGTCTGCCTTTAAGGGGGCGCTGACTCATTTTTGCACTTTGGTTGACTGCCAAGGAATGATATCTTACAAAATTCTTGGCCCTACTTCCTTGGATTTATCTGATGAAGTTTTGTGGTGAAACAAAATAAAAGTGCTTATCCTATTTTAAACAATTTTTATTAAAGAGGTTTTTAACGGTCCTAGCTATTATACAGCATTTTTTGGAGATTTGCATCTTGTTGTTCTGAATAGACCAGAGTCTGTAAGCTATTGAGCTTTTGTTGTTTTTATTTCAGTTTGTGGTTTTGTTGCTTTTTTAGCTTGTGAACTTTGTTTGTTATGGCCTCAGAAGCACAAACGGCTTTGCAGCCCTTATTTTTACAAATGGAATTTCACGAAGTACCACAGTCTGCTGGTAACTTAACTTTACTCCTGCAGCAGCTTGCACAAAAAGTGATTTTCTTCTTTTGCTGCCTTCAGTTCAAATTGTGGATAATACAACAGCCTGTGGTGGGGACGGAACCAACCCCCACCCACCCTTCAGAACCACTGGGGGAGGAATTTCAGGAACCAACCATACCAGGGATCCATTACTCACCAGAATCATTCATGGATGTACCAACAAACTTAAAGGAAGTTCTGTCTGCATCAATACCTACCATGAATGTACCTGAAGCCTTCACTGACAACACAAAATGCCATATATGCACTAACAAAGAGGGTGGCTTCAACACTTATAACTATACCACACATTGTATAGAAACAGCACTCAGTGAAGCCTTTGGTAAGGGCATGACTTTTGTGCCTTTTAGGAGAGCCAACATTCTGAGACATCGTTGGATTTGAAGTGTTTTGTTCGTAAACTAAACCTTAAACTGTTATTTAAAGAAGATGCACAACCCACCCAATTTATTTGAGTTTCAAATACTTTTAATCCTCCTTTGAACCCACTACTGCATGTGTTACAAAAAAATCTGTGAACTGGACATAAGACATGGGACACAGAAAGTGTACTTACACCTAATCTGCCTAGAGAAGAGGAAGAAGCCTTACATAATATCAGAATGACTGGCCTAAGATTCATAGAGCTTGATAAAGGCTGTGGCTTTGTCATCATGGAAAAGAAAGAATATTCCAGAAGAATTAAAGAAATATTAAACAACAGTGCTTGCAATGAAGTATCACTTCTCTTTTAAATTATATGTTTATAGAAGAATTAACATCAAAGAATTTAACTGCTTTAACAATATCTCTCATGTGATGCCTACAATTTTTTGGGATTCCCAAAATTCACAAGGACTTTAATAACCCTCCTGTGCATCCTATTGTGGACAGTCAGTTATCTATCACCCAGGCATAAGCTAAGTTTGTGGATTATAAATTAAAAGACATACTCAAGACAGAACCACAAGTCTGCAAAGACTCCTGGGAGTTCTTAGAAAACATCAATAATGCCATCTATGTGGAGACTGACCTACTGGTCACTATTGACATGTGACATACATGATTGTACCACTTTAGGTGGGAATTGAACTGGTTCCATGAGTTTCTTGAAAACAAAGGCTGGACTCATGGTCAGACTAGTTTCCTTGAAGATTTGTTGGAAATTGCCCTTACCAACAATTATATTTTTTTATGAGGGACAATTGTATCATCAAAACCAAAGTATGGTCATAGGAGCAAATTGTGGCTCCATTTATGCCAATTTTGTAATGGCTAAATGGGAATAAGACTTTCATAAGTCTATGGGATTTTATACCAGATACCTGGATGGTTTGCTTATCATCTGGCGGGATACTGAGGAGAAGCTGATCGAATTTGTGATCTCCATCAACTCCAGCACAGAGTTTTTGAAATTCAAAATAAATAAGGATAAGATCAGTATTCCTTATCTGGATGTTTTTTTTTTCAAGGACTTGAATAATGGTTGTTATGTTTTGAGGATTTATTGAAAGCGTACTACTCCAACTCCTTCCTCCATTTTTTGAGTGCCCATCCCCTTGCTCAAAAGAAATCAGTAGTAAAGGAACAATTTGTGAGGGCCGCAAGAATGGTCACCCCTGGAAAAACACTTCTGGGCAGAGTGTGCTACTTTGGAAAACATGTTTTTGGCAAGGGGTTACCCAAAGGAGGTTTTAACTGCCATTAAAGAGGAAGTGGTGATGAAAATGAAAAGGAATTACTGCATCCCATTACTCAATAACAATGATGCCGTTATCACTGAAACTGGCAAAGAAGACAACAATGGAACTGTCAATCTGGGGAGCACCATTAACCAAGTCCACCAGACTATACAATGGATACTTAAGAAACAATGGGTTTTATTTAAAGAAAACAGGGATCTTCTACAACTACTTCCATAGCACCCTTTGTTGGTTTTCAGAAGAGGGAAGAACTTAAAAAAGATGGTGGAAGGTGCAATGCTTAATTACAATGTAACAAGTAATGTCTGTAGAATGGCCAAATGTGGGTGATGCTCTTTCTGTAAGTGGATCCAAATGGGTGACTCTTTTTTGGATAAAAAAACATGTTCAGGTTAGAGGAAAATATGATTATAACAGCAAAGGTATGGTTTTATGATGCACTTTGTCAGGTATGTCCATCATCTTATACTGGAAAGACAGATAATGCCTTAAAAGAAAGAATGTATGAACATCTTTATGATGATTGAGTAAAAAGGTGGATGCAGCTGCCTAAAAGTCCAACTCTGTAGAATCAAGTAAGAAAATATATCCAAAAAGACGTAGTCGGACTACCACGAAGAAAACAAAAAATAGTTTATTAGAAAAAGACAAACAGATGAGCGCTTTCGCGTACTCCCCTGGTATGCTTCATCAGATCTAGATTAATCAGAGCAACTACTTGCATTTAAATAGTATAATGCAATTACATTTCATCAATCAATTAATTAATCAATTAAATTAAAAATAAATCTAAAAGCTAAAAAACGAAAACGAAAAATGAAAATAACAAGTATAAGAGTCAATTTGTATATCAAGACATCAATGAAATCAGTACATCTAATAAAAACTTTTTGTAAAGCACTCTTAAAAAGTATGTATGTATACATTGAATATGTGACATTATGTTAGCAAATCAACTATATATAGCTCAATGTAAAATTGGGAGATTCAGATAGCTAACATAAACTATATCAGATGTTAAAGTATCACATAAAATAAAATGAAATAAGATAAAATATATCTAAATATTATATTATAAATATTAAATTTAAAATTACATCAATAGATAAAACAATGAATTAACAGCTAATGATCTTATTTTAAACTACGTAATTCTAACATCGGTTTTATGGTAATAAACTGAATCAAGCCTGGTTCCTGATGTGCTCTTAGTCTAAATATCCACTCCAGTTCCACTTTTTCTAGGTAGTTTATCATATTACCTCCTCTCTTATTAATGGGGATTGTCTGGATAACTCTAAATCTGAAACTATGTCCTGTAAATGCTGAACAGTGCTTCGCTAAAGCATTTTGCTGATTAGATTTTTTAATATCGTACACGTGATTGTATATTCTGTCCTTTAGTCTCCTGGTGGTCATACCTATATAGAATGCCTGACATGTATCACAATTGGCAAGATATATCAGATTTGTGCTATTGCAAGAGGCATAAAATCTAGGTTCAAATCTATAGTCTAATGTGGGATGTATGAATATCTGTTCTTTTGTAATCAAAGGACACATATTACATCTACCACATGGTAGAGTTCCTGTTGTTCTGGGACATTTAAAGTGCTTAGAATCTTTTCCTTTTTCATTGCGCTCAATGCATAGAATTCTCTTTAAGCTTTTGCTATTTCTATAGGTGAACCTGGGTCTTTTATCCAATATTTTATTTAAGTCAGGATCAGCCATGAGAATATACCAATTCTTTGTTATAATTCTAGTGATTTCCTTATTGTCACTCGTATATCTGGTGATGAAAGTTATTTTATATTGGTTCTTATACTTATAGTTACCTCTGTTACTGGTCCATTTCTGTGTATGTTCTGTATCAGATCTGTCAAGTATTGATGTCTTAATTTCTTTGGCAATATTACTATTATATCCTCTATCTATAAATAAGCTCTCCAGAATATCAGCTTGTTGTTTTAATTCTCTAGGTTCTTTACATAATTTAAGTAACCCTGTGAATTTACTTTTTACAATATTGGGAAATACATGTCTAGGATGCATGCTGTTATAGTGTAATATAGGTTTGGTCCCGAGGCGCAAGCTGGTTGGGCTGGCCAATCAGCGTGCACGTTTTAGAGTAGGCATTGTATAATAATGTATTTTTCCAACATGTTTTTCTATATAAGGAAGTTGATAAATTACCTTGCTCATCCTTCTTAATAGTAATATCTAAAAAATTCACACTGAAGCTGGAAAATTCAATGGTGAATCTTAAAAATTCAGTAGTGGATTCCAAGTATCGAATAAATTCTTTTAGTTCATTTGACGTACCATTCCAGAAAAGGAGTATATCGTCCACAAATCTCCTGTATAGTAGTGTTTGAGAATAATATTTGCTATTAAAGAGGTAGTTTTTTTTCCCAATAGTGGACGACCAAATTTGCATATGTATTTACACATGGGGTGCCCATGGCGACACCCCATTTCTGCACATATAATTTATTGTTGAACGTGAAAACATTATTTGAAAGAACCATATCTAACAATGCACTGATTCCTCTCGGCAAAGCGGGTAAGATTTGGTTCCCCCTTGCTTGTTTATGTACCACACGACAGACATGTTGTCTGAATGGATTGCAATTGTCCCAGTGGGAAGAGAGCTGTGAAGTGCTTGCAACACATATAGCACCACTCTCATCTCCAGAACATTGATGTGCAGGTGGTTGTCGTGGTTCTGCCAAGTACCTTGGACCGTCATTCCCAGATAATGTCCCCTCACCCTATCTGGGAAGTGTACGTGGTCAAAACTGCTTTCTCTTGGGGAGGAACAAGTGGACAACCTAAGAGAAGTTGTTCTGTATGCAACCACCATGTCAGATCTTTCTTGCAGGTGTTTGTTATGAAAATCTGATGAGACAAGGGAAGTTCCTGCATCACCATTGGGCAAATAGTAGCCACTGAAGTATTCTCATGTATAGATGGGCTAGAGGAACTAATAGGATGGAGGAAGCCATAGTCCCTAGGAATTGAAGGACTACCCTGACCTGAACTTTTTGACTGTTTAGCAAGGATCTGACTTGGTTGCATAGAGACTCTACTCTTTCTGGTGTTAGTCTTGCTGACATGGTGGTTGTGTCTATTTCTGAGCCTAAGAATACAATGTGCTGCAAAGGATATAAGGCTAATTTTTTTAGGTTGACTGTGATGCCCAAACTGGCGCACAAGGATAGAGTCTTGTCCCTGGTTCTGATGAGTTGATGCTTGGTGGTAGCAGTGAGGAGCCAGTCGTCTAGGTATGGAAACACCTAGAATCCTTGACGTCTCAGGTGAGCTGTTACCACTGCCATGCATTTGGTGAAAACTCTGGGGGCTGTAGTGAGACCAAAGTGCAGTGTTCAAAATTGAAAATGACTGTCTCCCAGCTGGAAGTGTAAGTGTCTCCTAGAGCACCTGTCCATTTTGATGTGGTAGTATGCATCCTGAAGATCTATTGAGCATATCCAATTGTCTTTCCTGATAAAGGGGAATATCGACTGCAGAGTGATCATTCGGAACTTTGATTTCTTTACAGACTTCTTGAGTCTGCTGAGATCTAGAATTGATCTCCAGTCCCCTGTCATTTTTGGAACTAAAAAGAATCGAGAGTAAGTTCTGGATCCTATTTGCTCTGTGGGGACTTCTTGGATAACTCTTTTTTGCAGCAACGAGATAACCTCTGATGTTTCACGGTCTAGTTGAATGGGTGGCACATCTGGTAGAGATCGGTTTGCTGGGGGGTTGGAAACAAAGGGAATCAGATAACCTCTGGATTTTATGGTGTGTACCCAATGAATTTGCAAAATGTTTAGCCAAGCACTTGAGTACAGTGATAGACGACCCCCGACTGCCTCCAGAGACAAACAGTCAGGCAACCCCTCAGGGGCGATGAAAGGGATGATTGGAAAAGGTTTCTCTATCTCCCTGGTGTTGTGGACCTCCTTTGCCGCGAGGACGGCTTCTTCCATTATATCCTCCCCTTCTGCCTCTAGGGGAGGGTTGACCTTGTGCCTGAAGGAAACCTTTTTGGGATTTACGGAACCACATTTTCCCTCCTGTATTACACTTGGGATAGGGTCTAGATGGGAGGGAGAAACGGACTCCGATGGCAGATAAGGTTTTCCCTTCCTGCTCGCACCTGGTCAAAGTCTCTTTCACCTGAGGTCCAAAAAGAGATGAACCATCAAAGGGGATGTTAGTGAAGGAAGACTTAAAGATTTACGTGAAATTACAAAGACGCATCCAAGAATGTCTCCTGAGAGAGATTCCTTCTGCGGCTGCCCTACTCGCTCCATCCACTGCATATGATATTAGCCTCATGGAGGAGTTAGCTATTGATGTAAGAGTGGAGAGCTGTGCAGAAACCTTATCCATGAATCCCGGAGCTACTGAACCCTGAAGGGTATCTCCCAACTCCTTCAGGAGATCCCTCTGAAGATGAGTAAAATGGGTAAGGTAATTCAGCGATCTTAGAGTAAATGCCGCTGAAGAGAAGGTACACTTCCCATACCTATCCATCATCCTAAACTCCTTGTTAGGAGGATGGATATTAGAAGATGTTTTGGACAACTCCTTCTTGGTGGCCGCTGCTACCACCATAGCATCAACAGGAACTCCTTTGGTAAGAAAAGACTTATCTTCAGGTGCTGTCATGAATTTATTTGGCCTCCTCGGGACGGACTCCACTGAGTCTGTGGAGGTCCAGGCTTTCAGCGCTATGACTCCTAAGAGTTGGTCATAAGCCGGTGTCACCCAGGAGGTGGAAGGTCGGGATCCAAAGGCCTCAAGATACATTGATTCATCCTCAGTAGGGTTAGAGGTCTTCCAGTCACCCCTCTGTCTAAGGATTTCTAGGATGTCAGAAAAGGTGACATTCTCAGAGGGGGATCTAGGGGACCCTTCTGATTCCTCCAAATCAGTGTCAGAAGTGACAGACTCAGGTGAGTCAACATGCTTCCTCTTACACAGTCTCTTCCAAGGGAGCTCTCCAGTGGGATAATCTGGGGAGGTCTCGGAAGAGGGGGCACTTCCAATAGGGGCTGATTGGGTATCCGGTTCCCTACACTGTGGGGGTGGCAGGGGAGAAGATGTTGCTGTCTGCTGCTGGTGGGACACAGATTCCAAAGGTATGGCTTTTGCAAAGGATAAAGCCTTCTCTATTACTTAAAAAGCCTTTCCCCCCACTCTGAAGAAGACCTCCACTCCAAGGAGATGGATGGTTGGCTCCTAGCCAGGGGAAAAGGCTCTGAAGCAGATGTGGAAGCCTAGCTGAGTCAAGCTGAGGCACCAAGAGGGAGGGTCAGTTCCGAAGAAAACCCAGGGTGACTGTCCCCCTTGGAGTTGACTCCAGAGCGTTGGCTCCCAGATCCCTGGGCTCCAGACTGAGCCACTGAGGATAGAGTTATCGGTTCGAAGGAAGCAGAGAGGATCCCGGAACCAATGGATCCAAGAACGAAGAACCTGAAGTGATTGGCTCCAAGAGTGAAGCAGTCGGAGGAGGAACAGTGGTTTGTAAAAGGGTCGTCTCCAAGGCCTTTGGGTCCAGAGGGGCCAATTTCTTTGCCAGGGCTGGATCTGAAAGCAACCTCTTCACCATCTGCTCGATGTCCTCATCTGAGAGTGTTCTGGAGGATCTGGTAGAGACAGAAGGAGATCTCCTCCTCTCCAAAATAGGAGATCTCAAAGTAGGTGACACAGGATCAATATCAGGTAACTCTCTCGGTACCGAAGGTTGCTTTGGCACCGAGGAGACCGATGATACTGATGTGGAAGAAGCTGAATTGGAGCCAGAACTCCTTGGCTCTGACGCTTTGGTCTTTTTCGACAGCTCTGAAACTGGGGCCGAAGATTTACATTTCAAAGTCTTAGGAGCTGCTTGACCAAGTTCCAGCTGTTCCTGGGAGGAACTGGTCATAAGACCCCTATCAATTAGTTTATGTTTTCTCTCATTCAAGACCCTGGTACTGAACGCATGGCAAAAAGTACAGAGCTCTTGCAAATGAGCTTCACCTAAACAGTACATGCAACTGGTGTGACTGTCAGAGACATCTTTTGTGAGCATCTATCACATTTTTTAAACCCAGAAGGGTGATGGTCCTTTTCTTTAGACATTCTAACAGAAAAAAACTCTAGTCTAGCTAGAGAAGACAACAATACTAACTAAACTACTAACTACTATGGTAACAATAACGAAGATAGTGAAAGATAGAAAGAAGAGTCTATCGTATATTATAAACTTCTTTTTTTAAAACACACAGGGAGGAAAGGCCCTCTAACTGAAATGGGCAACTACCGCCCTCTAACCTAAATGGGCTGTACAATCCTATGGGGAAAAATAGGCGTCAAAACTCTCAGAACAGTCACACAATAATAAAACAGTAATAAAGAAAGTAACTGAAGAAGAAAAGGTTGGAAAAGGACAAGATTTAGTTAATAAATCTATTACTTAGCCAACGAGCCAGTAAGGAGACAACCTCGAAGCTTTTGCGGCAAACAAGATCTGGGGAATTGCCATGAGGCACCATGAGATAGCCAGTAAAAGCTCTCGAGCTTTAGTATTGGCTGAGTCAGAGCTGAAATATTGGCTCCGAACCCATCCAGCAAGAATTACGGCGAGATAGGACTACATAACATTTGATCTTCTCAGTTAGATCGTAGTAAACTAAAGGTGACCTTTAGTATTTAAAGATTGATTCACCTACATTTCAGCAGATTTCCTGAATATGTGGTGGCCAAAGAGCAAAATCAAACCTGGCTCCATGGTTTAAAGGGCTAGAACCCTGACTATGAGCCAGCAGACACACAGGAAGTAGGCAACGAGGGATGGAATGCAGTAGATTGTTTCTAGCGAGGGCTATTTTGCTCATTACTGGAGACTTCCCTGGTGATGGGGATGGCATTGCAATCAAAAAGAAGATTGCTGTTAGCATTTCATCATTCAACGAGAGGTGGGGCTGATGTTACATGTGGTGACACACATGATGCCAGTAGTTTCACATAAATATGTCAGAAAAAAAACATTAGAACGCAAGACAGCATATGTGGCACTGCTGGATGTGCTGCTCTGCTCCCCGCTCACTGATTTACCATTGGTGCAGTCCCAGTCTCTGGATGTGCTGCTCTGCTCCCCCCTCACTGATTTACCATTGGTGCAGTCCCAGTCTCTGGATGTGCTGCTGTGCTCCCCCCTCGCTGATTTACCATTGGTGCAGTCCCAGTCTCGGAGGATAGTACCAGGCCACTAAGGTAAAAGAGGATATAGGAACAACCCTAAAGAGGAGGTAGTGGTTAACTAGAGGGTATGGAAATGGGGTAAAAAATTATCAAAAGATCAAAATCAAGATCATTTGAGTTCTGTCTTTATTGTTTCTGTGAGGTTTGAACTATCAGCAGACTAACTTTGTTTTGTGGCACAATAAATTATTCAGAAAAGGTCTGTAAACTAATTTTTTCATGGCATTTGAATTATTTTACTGAATGTATTCGAATTATTTATCACAAACTGGTGACTAAAAAGAGCCAGCAGTGAACATGTTTTAAAAATGCGCTCCAAGATTATTTTTGTTTTCTTACTGAAGTGTGCTATTTACCTGAAGAAGTGAAAATGTGAATATATGCAACATTGCCTCAAATAATTTGATACCTCCTCAGGTATTATATGCCTCTGTAAGTAAACCAGTCTTGTTTTGTGTTACAATAACTGGCTAAAAAAAGAACTGTGATCTGCCTTTCTCAGTAAGCAAGTGTTAAATTAAAGGTGACCTTTATTAGTCAAAAACTGATTTACTTGCATTGCAAGCATATTTCCTGATTTAGTGGTGACTAAAAGGCAGAATTAAGGCTATTTGAGCCTGTCTCATATATTTTCAGCAGGGCTCAAACTGTAAGCCTACTAATTTTGATTTATGACACAATAACTGATTCAAGAAATGACCTGAGAGTTATTTTTTTTCTCACATCAGCTGAACTGTTTAACTGAACTTTGTCACCTCATATATAACAGAAATTGGCTACATCTGACAAGAGAGCATGCTATGAACAGATTTTAAATATGCTCTTTAGCTTTTATAACCAGTCAATTAATACTAGAGGTAACACTGGTTGAAGTACAGCTGTGAATTCTTTCTGGCTGCTACTTCACTTTGGAGGTCCATAAGATTGTATCAGTCTTTACGTTTGCAATGCTCATAAACTTATAAAGCTACTGGGAGGTAACTTACAGGTTTATCACAAATTGAGCAAAATGTGGAACACTTACTGAAAGTTTACTAATGATTTCAACTAGGAATCTCACAGGATGATTAAATGTACCACTTTATACTCATAAATTCTTCTTTTGATGAATTAATACAAATTACATCCAGTCAAAACATTTCTAAAGTCCAAACTAGACTCAAACAACATTTGTCACTTAACTGGCTATGCCAATGTATCAAGCCTGGCTAACTCTCTCTAGAATGTGTAAAAATCTGTTAACCAGTTTACTGTGTAATTTAATTTAATAGTGACTTCTGCTCAGGATTAACTGTAACCTGTGGAACTTGTTTAACTTGCTTACTTATGTAATCTCTGTAAATAGTCTGTTTGTAATATGTAATGCTGGTATTATGTAATGCTGTATCTGCTTACCCTTGGAGCTTTTCTCCCCGGGCCTCCGCTCAAAATGGACATGCATCCAGTCGGACTATCCCGGTCAACAAATGTAAAATAAATAAATAAAAAAAATAAACTTGTTACAGACCTTTCAGTATGGAACTTTGAGGAACATGGATTTTTTTAAGACCAAAAATGAGGAACATTCCTCATAATGAGGTACACTTGAGAAGTCTGACTATAATAGAGGTGACACTCAGTCCCTGCAAGGAGTCTTTGTGGCCATTTAAGAGTCACAACTGTAGTTTAAATGCCATTATTTTAGTCAGTGGTGTGGTTTATGATATGGGGTTGTGAGTGTTGATCAGCTTTTCTACCTACAAAGGCTGCAAGCAGCACTGCCTATCATTGAATGAGCTATGTCTGAGCTCATGGCTGCTTAATGATTTGAAAAACTGCATTCAGAGTGTGTGTGCGTGTGTGTGTGTGTGTGTGTGTGTGTGTGTGTGTGTGTGTGTGTGTGTGTGTGTGTGTGTGTGTACACGTGTGCATGCATACATATATGTGCATGTGTATGTGTCTCTCTGTATCTGTGTCTGCTGTTAATAGTACCTATATGACTTAATCATATATATAGGATTCATTTTTTTCTTTTTTCCTTAATTCTAAAGTCCAGAAGACTTTTATTCTTTTCCAAGACTGGACAGGCATCAGTTTTTATGTGCAACGACAGAGCCCTGAGGTGAAAGGCTTGTATGCCGCTGCAGTATCACTGTAAAAACCTCTGATGCTGAAGGCAAGATCAAAGCTGAGATCACCAATACTAACAGTTACAAGCCCAAAACTTGAATCACAACCAATGCCTAAAATTCTAAGGACATCGAAGACAGCACCTGAAGCTCATTGTTCAGTCTCACTGAACTGCACCCTATATGAAGCCCTGAGAGGATAACTGAAAAGCGAAATTGAAATGTTTAACAAAGATGAAGGACCTCTACCTACCAACATATCAAAAGATGGCTCTGAGACATCCTCTTAATAGACCTTTATGATTGAATTTTTCATCAGATGGTCTCAATGGGCTCACCAAGGCTTGGATTGGGGCCTAAATAACCTGGGAGATGAAGATCCAGAGGGGAATTTTTCATAACTTTATAATGAAGGAATAATCTCTGTTCTAATAATCTTTCTAGGAGAAGCCTCTCACACAACTGTGAAGTGACTGGCATCTTAGAAACTCCAACAAAGAGATGAACAAAGGAGGCATCCATTGTCTGTGACTTTTCTGAACCAAAAAGAAATTCTTTAGTTAGGAAAAATGTATCAAATTTTTCCTTCTGATGTAATGTCAATGTAATAAAGATTTATTCCATGTTAAGTGCTATATTTTCCATACAGAGAAGAAGTCATACTCAACATTCCCACTGGAAATGAGTACAATGTAAAATGATAAAATGTCAGACTCTAACAGACTCTGCTGAGGTGCATCATCTCTGGGACATTTTACAAAATTCCTAAGGCTCCAAGACCTACCTAAGTATTTTTTTCATTTATTTTCACTTATTTTATTGCATTTGCACTTGCCTGTCAGTTTTATCTGTGCCTTATAGCTAATGTATCACAATTTCACTGTTTTAAATCAATTTACTGATTAACTGCATTTCATTACTGTTTAATTGTGTCTCATTGCTATTTACTGCAATTCTGTTTAACTGCATTTTACTGCATTTCATTACTGTTTAACTGTATTTTTTCATACTGTGAGTTCTGTTTTTGTCTGTAAGTGGTTAATTTGTGCTTTTCTGTGAGTTTTACTGTGTTCTTAACCCTTAAATTGAGTAGCGAAGTCTGGATATAAGTATGCTGCATCCAGAGTCATTTGTTTTTGCCTTCTGAGTTTCTGGCAGCCATCTTGTGTTGGTAGGGGCCTATCGTCTCTACTAGTGAGAGTAGCAGGGTTGCCTGGACCTTGTTTGGCACAAGCTGATTGGTAAAAAAAGCAGGGGCTAGCAGGATTGGCTAGATTTCTGTGTTACTAGAATCTTCTATTTTTTGTAGTATTTAAACCCTGTGTTTGAGCTGGATTGGGCTTGTTTGAACCAGGATCTGCTGAGGTGCAACATCTCTGGGACATTTTACAAAATTCCTGAGGCTCTAAGGCTTTAAGTGCTTTTTTTCATTTATTTTCACTTATTTTATTGTATTTGCACTTGCCTATCATTTTTATATATGCCTTATTGCTAATTTATAAAATTTGCACTGTTTTAAAGCAGTTTACTGATTAACTGCATTTCATTACTGTTTAACTGCATTTTACTGCATTTCACTACTGTTTCTGGCAGCCATCTTGTGTTGGAAGTGGCCTATCTTGTATGCTAGTGAAAGTAGCAGGGCTGCCTGGACCTTGTTTGGCACAAGCTGATTGGTAAAGAGGGGAGGGGCTAGCAGGATTGGCTAGATTTCTGTGCTACTAGAATTTTCTGATTTTTGTGGTATTTAAACCCCATTTCTGAGCTGGTTTGGGCTTGTTTGCATGTGCACCACAGCTGCACTGTTTTTAAACCATTATGAGGTATTCCAGCTAAAATTTTTCTCTTAGTAGCACTTGTGTGATCACCTAGTAGTACTAAACTTGGACTTTCCACCCTTTACCCCCTTAGCTCTCTCTGGCTTCTCTCCCTCAGATTCTGACAAATATGGATGGACAATTTCCTAAGGTTTCTCCTGCCAGTCGGTTTATATGGACATCCTGAGACAGTGTAGCACCTGCCTCATGTACACGGACAAACCTCTATTTCTACCACCTAGGAACACAATTTGTGAGAGATGCAATTACATTAAAAACCTAGAGTCTATGCTCTCTCCCTCACAAGCTATTATATCTGTCACTGAAAAGGTTGTCAATACAAACACCATACCTCAAATACCATTCACACTTCCACAACACACATACACACATATGTGGAGCTCCTCAACAAAGACATACCCAAACAATAGAGACCTCCAATGCAAAAAGGCATGCAAACACCACAGCCTGCCACACCACACATCACACACAGTCCACTCACCTGTGTCTCACAGCGACTGAGCCCTAACCATAAACTCAACATATTAGTTATAGGAGACTCCATTGTGAGACACACAGATGTGCCCCTCATAAGGCTGTATAAGGAGAAAGTCACTGTTAGTTGTTTATCAGGTGCCAGAATCTGCTATATCACTCAGACACTCCGGTCTCTCAACAACAGGTACTGTTATGACTCTGTCAAAGTTCCTTTTGACGTGAATGACTTGAGACATACCTCCCTGTACTATGTGAACAGACACATGATCGAGCTTGTTGAATATGTGTCCCAGGCAGGTATGTCCCTAGCCTTAAGAAGAATTCTACAGTCACCCAGAATGATGCCTCAATACAAGCAGAAAATGATTGACTTTAACAATTGGCTTAGTTTCTGGTGTAATTCAAAGGGGATCCAGTACTTGGCAGCCTGGGAAGACATGATCGACAGACCAAGATGCTTTGCCATAGATGGCCTGCATCTGTCTCCCTTGGTCTTCAGGCTTCTAACATGGCTCTTGCCTCCCCCATAGTGCCTTTTTTAGCCAATGCCATGTGGGCAAAACTACCAAAATGAAAAGTTTATCAAAATGCAAATTAAAGGTCATGCTGCTAAATACTAGGCATCTAAACATGAAACTGCACTCATTGCAAGCTTTCTTAACCCTGGAAGATGCTGACATTTCTGCAGTCACAGAAACCTGGTTTAAGGCTGCGGAGGGCACCCCAGCCATACCAGGTTACTCATCCTGTCATACATTCAGACCCCAAACTATGGGCAGCAAAGCAAAAGGAGGTGGAGTTTCAATACATATTAAAGACATACACACCTCCAGGCTGGTCTCCAGGCTAGTCAAACATATTCAAATCATAGCTAGCTACAGGCCCAAAACTTTGACTCAAGATGCCCACTCCACCTATCTGGACCTCTTTGAATCTATCAGGAATCAACACTTTATCTTGATCCTGGATGCCTTTAACTATCTAACCATAGATTGGAAAAAAATACTCATGCCAAAACACAAATGCCCAGAGATTCCTTGATTTCTTCAATGCAAATGCCTTGGACCAGCTGGTCGATATGCCCACAAGAGGTGGTAATATCTTGGACTTGCTATTAACCAACATGAGTAACCACTACAGCATTCCTACAGTGTCATTCTCCCTAGTAAGATCTGACCACAAAGCAGTCATTTTCAAAGTCACCCCCCCCCCCTTGCTAGGGTCAAACATAAAAAGTTCTCCAAAGCTGATTACAGCCTCCTGAGGGAAGGTATAAACAGCTTCACAGTCACCCTCCTCCTCTGTAGGAACTAGCACAAATGTCCAAATCTACGCCAAAGTACTATATGAGCATTTATATAGATGCATGGAATCAGGAAAACCTGACAGGACAAAATCATCCTCTGCAAGGAAGAGTAAACCTGTCTGGTGGACATCTGCAATAAATAAACTCTATAGTAAAAGGAAACAATTGCTGTCCAGGACTAAGAAGGAGCAGGTGCTTAACTGGAAGCAATCTCTCCTTAGCCTGAAAAAGCAAATAAGTGTACTAGTGAAATCCTCCAAAGCAAACTTCAAATCTAAACTGGCCACATCTGCTAAAGACAATCATAAGGCCTTCTTCACATATGTCCACAATTTCAAAGGAATCATTCCGATCTGCTCAGAACTGGTGGTCAAGGGTACCACACACACAAATGCCATAGATACATCCAAACTGCTGGCAAACAGGTTCAGTGAAAACTTCACCCCTCTGTCCCTCCCATCAGTAAATCAGGACATCCTCAGCACCAGCACCCCCTCCCCTTATCTCTAGGGAGCAAGTCATAACTGCTCTCTCAAAGGCAAAAAAATACAGCCTCATGTAACCTGATAACATCCCAGGCTGCATCCTACATGAACTCAGGCAGGAACTTGCTGCAACATTAGTCACCCTATTCAACCAAAGGCTTCATCCCAGCCGAGTTCAGGACAGTCATTGTTATCCCTTTGCACAAAGGTGGTGCATCCACTGATCCAGGAAATTATAGACCCATCAGCCCAACTAGCCTGATCTGCAAGGCCTTGGAATGGATTATCACGGATCTCATTAACAAGGATATTGGCAACCTCCAGACACTTGATCCAACACAGTTTGGTTTTCTCAAGGGGAGGTCATGCCTGCTAAATTTGGTTGACTTATTTGAGACAGTCACCAAAGCCATGGATGAGGGGAGGATGATGCATACCACTCACCTTGACCTGACCAAAGCCTTCAATACCATTCCCCACTTGGGTATAATAGATAAACTCTCTCAACTAGGCATCAAGCCATATGTTACCAGATGGGTAGCAAACTGGCTCACTGATAGAACCCACCTAGTCAGAGTTGGGGAAGCCACCTCAAGCAGTAGACCCATAATGAGTGGTGTACCCCAGGGATCAGTACTGGGGCCTCTATTGTTTGAGAGATACTTTTCTGAGGTGCAGGCCAAAATCAGTGGGATGTGGCTGACCAAGTTTGCAGATGACATCAATTCCCCTAGTGATGTGGACATCCTCCAAGAGGGTCTCACCCAAACAAATGATTGGTGCCAGAAACATGGCCTCAAACTGAATGCCAAAAAATGCATCATCATCCCCTTTGGGGAGAGTGATGTCCCCACAAATAATCACATTATTACTAAGGTCCTAAGCATACAATCAGTCATGAGGGACTTGGGCATCCAGGTTGATAGAAAACTGACTTTTGATGACCATATTGCCTCCATTGTACAGAAAGCTTTCTAAATGGCCCACCTTATTAAGAAAGGTATCTCATCCAGGGACAATGAGGTCATAACATCCCTGTATTCTTCCCTTATAAGACCCATTATTGAGTACAATGCCCCTTTCAGCATGTACCTCACAAAGCACATGCAGCAGCTAGACAGACCACAGACGTTAATCACCAGGAGAATCCAGGGCCTCAAACATCTACCCTAAACAGATAGGCTAAAAGCCCTGTCCGTCTACTCATGCTCATACTGACTCCTCAGAGTTGACCTCTGTCTGGCATAGAAAGCAATCTCAGACACCACCTTGATGGAACTGCTGCATATCCACAAGTCAAGCTCCACTTGAGTAACCTACACATGTAACCTCAACCTGGTCTAAGACATGAACAGGATTGGTTGGCAGGACAGATTTCTATCCCAGAGACTCCATCTTCTGTGTAATAGACTCCCTGTCCACATCAAGTAGAGTCCCTGCTGGGCAGGGGCATTGGCTGCTGACTTGTCAGAACATGGGCTAAATTCTTGGCTAGGCTTTTAAGGGCCTCAGGGCCAGTAGCCTAGTAACTTCCTACGATCCTATGAATGAAACCCTGTAACTGGTATTTGTGTATAGAAGGTCACACATCAGTCCCCATCAAGATTTCACGATGAATGTACAGAAAATAATAGCATGCTCAGTTACAAAATCTATCTATGGCTGCTATTTTATACCTTTAGGAATTTCAGTGAAGTAAAATGCTGAATTTGATAATATCACTGTAGCTGTTATAAACCATGGAATTTGAGCCATGTCATATTACAAGTAAAAATATAGCATTTTTTATTGATGAAATATATATATGTGTTTTTTTTTTTTTTACTTCTGATGCATTGACAATACAGTAAAAATGTAATCCAGGCTACTGGAATATTCTACATTCCATGCAGAAATCATACACAACACTCCCAGTTGAAACTGAGTACAATTAAAAATGATAGACTGTGATAGGAAAGGCTTATGAATCATTGATTCTGGCAACAATGTAAAAAAGAGCATATGTCAATCATTTTCAATATTTTATTACAAACATTCAGAGGATAACTAGATGCCCAGCATTCATATAAAGCTATTTTTCTACTCTTAGGAATTTCAGTGTAACTCAGTTTTGAACTTGATCCCATCAAGATGCTAGAAATCTTCTGTTAAAATATAAGGCTTTTTACTTCTGATGTAAAGATAGATTAGTAGAAAAGCATCCCAGACTAGTACTGTATTAAGCCTATTGAGTCATATGCAGTGCCACTAATATAAACTGAATATATTGCAAAATACAGACCGTGACAGCAAAAACATATTGTTGTTGTTTTTCTTTTGCTTTTCCCGGTTAGGGGTCGCCACAGTGGAACTCCAGTCTGCTAATGAGTGGCAGTCGATTTTTACGGTGCTGAGGTGCCAGCCCAACGCCCAACCTTCAACGAAGGCATGCCCATTCACGCATGTCTTTCAAACGCCACTCGACCGCGGGGAGGACATGCAGACTCCACACAGAAGGTGTTCCAGCCGAGAATCAAATGGGAGAACCACTTGCTGTGAGGCAACAATGCTACTGCTGCACCACCGCGGCTTAGCAAAAATAAAACAAAAACATATTGTGCAGTTTGTATATTTGATTAGTGGGGGGAGGGGGGAGAGGGTATAGGTTGAGTAAGTACCCCTGCAAAAACATTGATTTTTATTTGAATACCCTCAGATTTTGTCTCAGATTGTGCAAATAATGCTGTAAATATTTTGATTATTTTAAGTAGTTAAGTAGTTATTCATGTAATTTTTTTGTGTTTCTTACAAGGTATATAAAAATATAAAATATGATTATATTTCACTAAATCGCTAACCTACGAAGTTGACATACATTGGCTACGAATGGTTGAAACTCACTAAACTGAAAAATAACACACACACAAAAACTGACTCCACATATCCCATGCAAATTGTATATTCCAACTCCGACACTGCACAGTGGGTAAAGGCAAAATCATACTCCCCTTCTCTGCACTGTATAGCAAAGAAAATACTGGTATCCTACAATGAATAGCATTTCAATAGAAAGAGACAGCTGAAAAAAACATTGAATTTAACAAATGTACAATAAAGCACACTACAACTATATATATATATATATATATATATATATATATATATATATATATATATATCATATACACACACACACATTAGTTCTGAATGGAATTAAGGAATGAAAATGACTATAACTGGAAGCTTATTCCATTATCCTGTTTGAAAGTAGACGTGTGATGTGTCTGTCACTTTTATCTATTAATTATACATTTTCTTAGTATTAGCTGGCTCAGAAGTACATTCAAAGCATAGATTTTCACATAGAACCAGATTAGACTATGCATAACAGACCAGCCACATAGTACTTTTAATAACTTGCAAAATATGACAGTTTCTGAAGTCTTCTTCAATAGTTCAAGGTTTCTAGCCCAATGAAATTTTCAGTAAGTGATCTCACTGTACCTTTTCATGTAGTCTCAGGTGGTTTATACAAAGGTTATAAAATGCAATAGATTACAACGGTGAAGTATAAAGCTGTACAATATTCTACCTGGAGTTGGTAGACATGTTGGTTAGAATTACATAGGCTACAGAATATGCATTTCTAACTTTAATAGATAGGCATTGATCAAGATTTAAATAAGACCAAGTACAATTTTACTTTTATCGCTTTATTATCAAACAATGGCTAACAACAACCGAAAGAAAAAATAATCATACATACAAATGTTTTAAATCTGCAATTAAATATATCTTTATCTATCTATACATATATAAATATATGTGGTTGTATTGTGTATGACTGAGCTACTTTAATGTTGAATTGAAAACACTGACAAAAATAATCTGAACATACACAATACCAAAAACAGCAAATACAGGATGACATAATATCAAGAAAGGAAAACTGTTTCCTCTCCCAATATTAACACTAACCCCCTCCCCCACACAACACAAGTCTAAAATGTGTCTGAATAGTGGCAGTGTTACAGGAAGGGTTTTATGAAGGTAAGGTGTAGGGATAGGGTTGAGAGAAGGGGCAGCATAAGGATTAGGCTTACCAACCATTACTAAAGAGAGCAGGGAGGCTGGTTAAAATGAAGTATTTAGGAGTATGGATTTAAAGGGATCCCTTTATGACAGCTAAGGATATATAGAAAGAGACTAAACAAAAACCAAGAAATGGAAATCTGTTGTTTTTGGATTTGGATAGCAAGATACAAGAAGTGAAACTATTTTATTTCCTTTAGTTTTATATATAGGTCAGGCATATTGCTATTAACCAGACGAGAAGGTGTGAGCAGTAATTAATAAACAGTTGAAGGATGTTAGCTAGGAGAGGAAAGGACAAGGGTCAAGTGGGATAAATTGATCCTTCCAAAAGAATGAGCTGATTTAGAATTGCCTAATTTGGATGGACATTGTAGAGCTACACAGTTAATGCTTATATACATAACAGAAAGTTATAATTTAAAGTGGAAAGGAATGATGATGAAGCAGGGGGTAGTTCAAGAAATAAGGAGAAATGTGGCATGTCCAACTGTAATAAACCATAATACTTTTCTCTGGGAAAAGGGCATGTCATTCTATTCCCACTGAACTACCTCTTTCATTTTAGTTAATGTCTCAGAAAAAAACAGAAAATCTTTAGTAACACTTTCATCAGAACCAGAATATTTAGCTTTTGGAGAAATAACTGAAAAATACTTGCCCTAGATTCCTGTTCTTGTGATTGAGATTTAATGTCAGAATGAGAGAGAACTTTTTTTTTTAATTTGAATTAAGTGACAAAAAGAATTTGAAAAATTAAAAGCAGAAATTAATTCAATCCCCAAAAGTTTCCCCTGTTCATAGTAACAGAAACAGAAGAAAAATTCTTTATTTTTTCTTTCTTTTCCTGGGGGACTTCTTGTTAAAAGACCAACTAATTGGAGATCACTTTCCTGGGCTCAGGCATCCCAGCCTGGTTGTGCAGCAGACCCTTACCCTCTCTATTCTAAGAAACTGATGAGTGATTCTCTCTTGCTTACAGCCACTGAGGACATCTCTAATTCCTGGTTGTTTGTGGCTTTCCAATGAGCTATACCAGAGGGACCAAGAGCTGTCAATGAGCAGTCTGAGGAACCAAGTCTGGCCACAGCAGTGACACCCTTTAGACACTGAGGCAATGAGGACACCATCCTGATATGTAAAGATTCCCTAGCACTTTTTTTCTGCATGCAGACAGGACAAGGAAGAACCAGGAAGATTAGTAACTGCTGCATGGTTCAGCTGAAAAAGAAGGTAAAAAAATGCTAGTGGAGCCTGTGGCAGTTGGTAAACCATCTGACAGAAAATAAAAGACTTTGAGGTCGAAAAATAAATGACAGTCCTCAAAGGCACAATATCGTGCCCCATAATACAGCCTAACAATACATGAAAATGTAAAAATTAAGAAAAAAAGACATTTTACACAGTTTTGTCATACAAGCATATACTGATAAAAAAACTTGAAAGTCCATAAAAAATACTTTTCTTAGCATAAAGCAAGTTTTTTTACAGAAGAAAACCCATCATTTTTCCTCATAAAATGAAGAAGTGAAAGTTTTTTATTTTCCAGAAAGGTACTTATCTGCCCACTTTGGAAGAATCATTGGCCAGTCATCAATTCAATGAAGCCCACTGAGGAAGTCTACTTTGATGGCAAGAAAGATGCCTGTTTGTGGAGCTCAGCTGTAGATCCTAGCAGTCAGAGCATGTGGAATTTGCCCTGAAGCTTTTTAAAGTTGGCTGGTGGTCATATTCTGGACATTATGTAGCACAAATAGCTTATGGAGAACATCCTGCTTGACCACATCTTTGTATATGGAAGGAGCTTCTCAGACAGGAATTGTAAGACCAACACATATTCCCTGGATACCAAGGAGTGGGATGACAGCATTATAAATTTCAGTGTTTACAAAGTCTCTCATTATCCTGCCCAATCAATTCAGTGGTGCTTTAGTCTTAACTGACCTAATAGATCACAAAACCGAGGTTGAAAGAGGGTAAAAGAGCAGGAACCAAGAAAGCAACTCCCCCAAAAGAGAGGCAGGTGGTTAATCTTCTGTAGGAGTGATTATGTGTAACAGTTGTCTCAGTTTTGGGAAGGTCCCAGCAGCAGAGACAGAGATGGCACCCAAGTATTGAGAGCTAAAACCACAAGTAAAGGACCAGACCAGGGAATTTTTGATGAAGCAAAACTTGAGGCTGAGAGTCCTCAGATTTCCATTTTCTTTTCTTTTTTCTCTTCTTTGCCCTTATCCTTAGCTTTGTGTTTTGTCTTATCTAATGCACCAGAGGAGGCAGACAAAAGACCTTGAGGATTCATTTGCCTTTGTTTTTCTATCCTGAAAAGGTTGAGGGCTGAGGCCCTTACAGATTTCACAGGTGGCCAGAAGGTCATAGGTCTCCTGGGGTGGAATGTTACTCCCACGGTGGTTGAAGCCCTTATCCACAGCTATAAGGAAAAGAGAGAACAGCAACGGCAAGTACCGTAATATCAGTCACACTTAGTGCAATAAACTACAACAGGTATCGTCACAAAGACCGATGCGATCTCTGCTGCTACCACGGAAGCAGCAGGTAAAGAAAATGAAGTGGTGAAGGAAGTGGCCAGGAGCAGGACGGAGACAAAAGTGGCCAGGAGCAGGAAGGAGACAAAAGTGCCAGGAGCAGGAAGGAGACAAAAGTGGCCAGGAGCAGGACGGAGACAAAAGTGGCCAGGAGCAGGACGGAGACAAAAGTGGCCAGAAGCAGGATGGAGACAAAAGTGGCCAGGAGCAGGACGGAGACAAAAGTGGCCAGGAGCAGGACGGAGACAAAAGTTTGTTTTCTGTGGAATCCTAATGCAGGAGAGAAAGGAGAGGAAAAAAAAAACAGACAAGAAAACCCCAGGAAAGGGAGAATAGAAAGAGAATATAACCTAACTTCTGTAAGTGCTGATCAAGCCTATTTGAATTGCTAAGGCAGCAAATGAAATCTGGGGAAAGAGAGGAGGCAGCTGCATTGTGATAGGAGCTCAAGCACTGGGAAGAGAGATCAAGCTGCCAAACTGAATCTACCTGTCAGCAAATATCCCAACATTAGAGGTGGATCTATGGGATAATATAAGATCATCCAGTTTGTAATGCTTGATAAATGTGTGAACAGAAGGTCAAGTAGCAGCTTCTAATATGGTTCATTCTTTTTAAAAATGCTCCTGGGGTAACTGCTGCCCTGGTAGTTCCTTGCTATGACTAAAGTAACAGAAGCAATTGTAATGAGAAAACCATATAGAAATAATATGCTTAGAAACTGGCTGTCCTTTTATTATTTCGTCATAAGAACAGAAAATTGATTTGCTTTTCTTAAGTCTTTAGTTCTGTAAGTTGTCTGTGGACATCTATGCAGTGAAAAATTGTTTCTCTCTTATTTTGAGTATTAGGGTAACGGAAAGTGAGGTGATTTGTTTGGTTAAGGATAAATTCACTGACTACTTTAAGCATGAAAGAGTGGTTAGTTCTGAGACTCACCCTGTATTTGAGAAAGGGCAAGAGGTGCTGTAACTCAGGCACCTTTTTGGGGTATTAACAAGACTCCCTACCAGGTTAAGAAGAGATTGCTGCAGGTTCAAAGGGAGCCTGACTTTATTTTTCTAAGACATCATTTAAATCCCATGGAGGAGTCACCTTTTTCTTTCATGGTCTGATATGCAGAACTCTCTTAAGAAACTTCCTGACCTGAAAAAAAAGTAGATAAGGGAGTCCAGTTGCAGGTAGGAATGTCTTATAAGTGTACCTTTACATATGTGTGTGCAAAGCCAGAATTAAGCAGTTCACACAACTAATGCAGAACTAAGGGTGTCCCTGCTTGAGAGGGGTCTTGTCCTTTGTTATGAGAAAATCCTGTCCATTTATAGTAACCGATTTTTTGCCATCTTAAAAACAAGTAGCACGTCCTCAGAATGAAGGTGCCTGAAAGGAAACAACAACCTATCATCCAAACCAGCAGTGTGGCATACAGGGATAAAGCCCTTACCGCAACTCTGCTGACACAGGTATAGCCCTTACCGCAACTCTGCTGTCACAGGTATATTTAGTGGCTCATGTGGCTGAGGCATTGGTAGGAAGGATGAATGTGCTCATCCTGGGGGGAGGGGCATAGATGTGGGCACACAATGAGAGAAGACCTTTTTGACAGAGGCTGGAGAGCCAGCTAAAGGAATGCTTTCTATAGGGTGGGCAGGGCGTCTTACCGACATCCACTCCATGTGGAATTCTGAAACAGATCAGTGCTGCTCATCTGCTGCGTGTCCTCTTCAGGGAATTAAATGCTCATGCTGGGCTGCAGAACCAGGTTAGCTTTAAACCAACTATGGCAACAATGTGACACAAGGTCCTAAGATACAACTATGGCAACAATGTGACACAATGTCTTAAGATACAACTATGGCAACAATGTGACACAAGGTCCTAAGATACAACTATGGCAACAATGTGACACAATGTCCTAAGATACAACTATGGCAACAATGTGACACAAGGTCCTAAGATACAACTATGGCAACAATGTGACACAATGTCCTAAGATACAATTATGGCAACAATGTGACACAATGTCCTAAGATACAACTATGGCAACAATGTGACACAAGGTCCTAAGATGCTTTAAGTGCCACATCAGCCACAAACCTTGTTGTTCTGAGTCTGGAGTGGTTAAGGAAGGATAGGTAGACCTGATGATGGCTGGAGGCACTGGATACACTGATGCTAGGCTGTATATTCTATGTAATCTCTGATGACTACCCTTGGCAAGTTGCATTAGAAGGGAGAACTTACAGTGTCTGGAATAAAAGGGGGTCACTAACAACATCTTTGCAAGGACCTTATTTTTTTCTGAAGAACCTTGGAAATAAGAAGAAAGGGAGGAAAGAAATTCAGAAACATCCCTGTAAGTGAATTGAAAAGGTATCTCCAGTCTTTTTTACAAGGTGCCTTGGAGCAGAACAGTTTTAGTTGTTTCTTATTTTTAGAGGGGAAAAAGATCTATATGAGGTATACCCCACTAGTGAGCTATTTGCAGGAAGACCATTTGGTGTAGCACCCACTCATGAGTATCTATCCTGGATCTGTTCAGGGTGTCTGCCACTATAATCTGTCCTGAAGGAATGTATTTTACCTGGAGGAATAGATTGTGTTGAATGACTACATCCCAGGTTATCATGACCAGTCTGCAAAGGTGGTAAGATCTTGTCACCTTCTTGTTTATTTATGTATGTACCACAACACAGAAGGTGCTGCCTGTAACCAACTGTAATGTACTTGGGTCCAAAAGTGGTTTAAAACATTCAGAGCATTGATAACAGTCATCATCTCTATGAGATTGATGTGTTTGTGTTCATATTGTTGGCTCCCACACTTCCTGTATATTGATACCTTTGGAGTAGACTTCCAAAGCAATATCCAAAGCATCTATGGTAATGTTCTGACAAGTGCTCAGACAGCAAAAGGGGACACCACTACAAAACTTTATTCTTTAAAAGTGACTGTAATTCTCAGAGTGAAATGATGTGGGGGGTGTTGAGCCCATATTGACTTGTGGTATCACTGTCTCTTCCTCATCTGAAATCCGGCATAAAGAATCATCAGAATGGCTGAGGACACGAAACCTAGGGCACTGAAAAATTCTCTTACTAAAGTCATTTGCTGTTTTGACAGATTCAGAAAATAAAGCTGATAAGCCTGCACTTTATCTTCTGGAAGAAAGGCCATATTTAGAGAAATATCTAAAAGACATCACAGGGATACCAATCATGAGTGTGTAGCAGTGATGACTCTTTTGCGGTTCAGTGTGACTCCAAGAAGGTTAAGAAGATTCTTAGTAAACATTAAGGCTTTTAAAACTTTCTGGCTGGATAGTACTGAAATAAGACAACCATCCATAAAAAAAAAAAAAAAAGCATGTATGCTTAAAGAGCTATTACTGGGCTCTTGGAATGGTAGATAGTCAAAATGGTAATAAAGTAAAGTATTAATATAATTCCAAAGCACAGAATTTTAAAAAAGGTTGTGATTCTTGAGAATGTCAATATGGAAATTAGCATCTTTTAAATCCAGAGTGACTGAATGAGTTTGAGGATAGAGCTAAGGAATAGGGTTTGGGGCATTGACATTTCAAATTTTGGATCTTGCACAAATGTGCTTAATCTGGACAGATCTAAAATGGGTCTCTAGGTTCCCTCTTTTTTTCTGGGAACCTAAAAAAGTCTTCAATAGAAACATTTTCCCCATTCATCTAAACAAACTGGTTCTATGACCTCATGAAGAAGTAAATCTGAAGTGTAGGAACAGTTGTCCAGCTTCTTAACCAAAGTTCTCCCTTCCCAGCTACATCAGCTATATAGTCAGTCTTATTGTGCAGTACATGCTATATTCCTTAGTCATAATGGCCTCCACAGGGGCAATGTTAGAGGTCCCATGAGAAGCAGAGAGATGGTCCAAGGGCAATAAAAGTACCTTGGCAGAATCCCCCAACTCAAACCAAAAAGAAAAGTGGACATCTGGTTGGTTTGAATGACCCCTACTAGTTTTGCATTTCTTTTTTAACTGAAGGTATAATGGATGATGAAGAGTATGATTCCACAGCAATGTAAACTAATGTCCGAAACCATCTGTTCTCAAGTAGCATTGTTGCCTCATAGCAAGAGGTTCTCCGGTTTGATTCTCAGCTGGAGTACCTTCTGTGCGTAATCTGCATGTCCTCCCTACATTTGTGTGGGTTTCCCCTGGGTGGTCTGGTTTCCTCCCCCATTACAAACACTTTCATCTGGAGCATTTCTTCCCAGGCCTCCACTAAAAATTGGCTGCGTTTCAGGTCGGACATTCCCAGTAAACAAATGTAAAATAAATAAATAATAAATAATTATAGTGTTAAGTTTACTCCAGATAGTTTAAAATGTGAATAACTAACAAATAAATCAACATTTTACATTGTGTTTTGTAGTAGACAAAACAAGCATTGAGTGGGAGTCCTTGAAAAAAAACATATACCCACGATTACACTTTTCTTTTGATCTGATCAACATAAAGCAAGTTTTTCACAGAAAAATAATTGAATAGAGCAATGGTCCCCAGCATGGTATTTACCTGCCTAAGTCTCTGTGCTGAACTGACTGTAATGAATGACTAAATATGATACTGACTGAATTCTCTATATGCAGACTAGTGGCAAGGGAGTTGTAAATTTTTGCACATCCATACATCCCTCTTAAACTCACACGTCTGCTTGTAGTAAGGGTGAATGTAAGATGCACTAGAAAGGAACCCAAGCTTTGTAGACTAGCCTGCTGTACTGGTGTCCTAGTGGATAAGTCCCAGTTGTGAGGAATATTGCAGCAATGGTCCAGAGAAGAACATTGAATGTTACAGTTTGTCAAAGGGATGCTAATGTATTAAGTTCTGTAATAAGGATTCCTTTAATAAGGAATTTGCACTCATCCTTTGCATGGAAAGCAGGAAATCTTTTTCAAATTTATGTTCATTTTACATAACACTTGAAAGGATCTGCTGGGAAAGGATCTACTGGAAATGTTAATCCAACTTCTTGACTTGAAAATGTGATTGGGATCCCACTCCCCAGTAACTTGGCTGATGTGATTGGGATCCCACTCCCCAGTAACTTGGCTGATGTGATTGGGATCCCACTCCCCAGTAACTTGGCTGATGTGATTGGGATCCCACTCCCCAGTAACTTGGCTGATGTGATTGGGATCCCACTCCCCAGTAACTTGGCTGATGTGATTGAGATCCCAATCCCCAATAACTTGGCTGATGTGATTGGGATCCCACTCTCCAGTAACTTGGCTGTCAGCAACATGTTCTGGGCATGCAACTGGCAGATGAAACAGAATATTAAAGGTTTGCAGTAGAGAGGTGTCTAGTGTTAAAAAAAAAAAAAAAACAATTTAAGGCAGCTGAAAAAACAAAAACCCTTGGAAGGCAGAGAGCCTAGATGCGAGGACTGCAGAGACTGAAACAAAGGAAGTAATATTTTTCGAGAAGCTAAATTACGTCAAAAATGGAAGAAAAAGTACACAACAGTTAAGCAGCCAGCTATTTTACGGGACAGCCATAGAAAGTCTTATAGGTTCATAGGTTCATAGGTTGGTACTAGGCTATCAGCCCTAGGGCCTATACAAGCCTAGCCATAACAATTCCCTGGCTATTTCTTCCCACATTATTTACTTTCCTGGACCCCTGTCTAGCAGGGCGACTGGCGTGGTCCCTGGGGTGAATTTCCTTTCTCCCATCCAATCGTCAAGGTTCCTCTTGAAGAGGTCCAAAGAGGCACTCTGCTTGACATGTATGGGCAATCTATTCCAGAGTCTGGGGAGTCTCTGGGTCAGGAACCTATCCCTCCAGCATGTTTTGTTTATTGTGATGACAAGGTTTAGATCCCTGGAGCGTGTAGCTCTGAGGGATTGGGATTTCTTTAAGTGTAGCATGTCCAACAGCTCTGGGTTTGACATGGCCTTGTATGTTAAGCAGAGATCGCCTCTGAGTAGACGATATGCGACAGAGTATAGCTGGAGTTTTTTGCAATCAGTCATCTTTCTACAAAATGTCTAAATTTTGAGATATTTTATTGCATAGGTTTCCCTGCTATTAGAAAAACCTTTGTCTATCACACTAATGACATTAAAAATATGACTAATTATCACTGTTTTGCCTACATGCTTGGATTGGATATCAAAGGTTTCATTTGGCTTGTTACTTGTCACATTTCTGTTGTTTATAGTTGCTGCAATGTTTCAATGTTTCAACCCTGTAGGAAAAACAGGTTGAAATAAGACATTAATTTTAAAAATCATAATAAGCTGTCCATTGTTGTTAGAAAGTCCTTCTGTATTGCATAGTTTATAAACAAAGGGATTGTGTCTAAATCTAGGGATGTTAATTTATCCTTTGATTTAGCCCTCATTAGGCCAGTCATTGAATAAAATGCCCTTTTGACATGTATCTGCCCAGACACAAGGAACAACTGGAATGCTCACAGAGATACCTTACTAAAAGTATACAAAGCCTAAGCAACATGTCCTACATGGACCAACTCAAAGCCCTGTCAAAAAACTCTGTATCCCACAGACTGCTACGAGGTGACCTGTATTTGGCATACAAGGTATCCTCCGACCTATTACTGAGGGATTTACTGCACATCAGACAGTCAACTGGCATCAAGAAATACTTGGTCTAGGGATCTAACCTCTTTTGTAACATCAAAGGAACAGTTTGAAGGAACAGACTGCCCATTCATGTAAAACAAAGCTAATCTCTGCCATACTGTAGCCCAGCTTGGATCTATAGATGGAAGAGAGAAACTATACCCCAGGATTCCAGGATTGCCCCCTGTACTACTAATGAGCAAAGGCAGTTCCTAAATGTTTTACCCTTTGCATCGATCCCTACAAATCATCTATGGTATAATCCCAGTTATTCTGATTAGGGGGATATATATTTTTCCACCATGAGATGGGTAAGTCCAATCTAACACCAAATGGGATGGATTAATTCAAACACCAAAAATAAAACTGGCTAGGCTTAAATGGCCCACAAGGGCACCCAGTCTAGTACTTCTCTATGAACCTACATAAGCCAATACTTTCATTTCAAGTCCTGGTTTATACATTTAATAAAAACACAACAGTGGATGTAAGACCCTTGAAGTGAGCACCTTGTAGCCTTGTGCCATATTACACACCACGGCATGCCTCCATGAGCACTTGGTCATTCATGTCATTTACCTTTTAGACTGCATTATTAACCAGCACACTACCAAGGATAATTGACACTGAAGGATTTTTCATTTTCAGTACATCTGTAGGTAGTTCATATTTTAAGTATGTTGCATTTTCTCTGATAAAACTTTCACCTCTGAATTCTGCTAGCTTTAGCAGAACTGCATTTATATTTCAAAAATGCTTTCTGATTTGGTTAGTTCACCAGAAAAAGGCAGATAATGAAACAAGGACAGTCAAACTTACAGGAATAAAACTGACAGTGGATAAGGGACATGAGCTCATGAAAGAGATGACATAAACAAAGAAGACACGACAGGCACAATACTGGCAGCTGAAGATGAGACACTACAAAATGTCAAAATGCTACAAGATTCCTTTGTTGCACAGGACAGGGGTACAAGAGTTAAGGAAACAAGGCGGTAAGTCCAGAGCAAGTCTGCATTCCACAGGATTTCACAGTTTACATTAAGGGTCACCTTGCAAGGGAAAGGTGGAATCAAACTGCTGTACAGCCCCCCTTTGTGCACGACAGGAAGCTCATATATCATCGCATGTAACATTATCCGTGTTTAAGAAGCTCCGTGGTAGCCTCAGCCTGGGAACTTTCTGCAATGCCTGGCAATGGTAGCACCGAAGATCCAGAAAATAATAAAAGACTCAGATAATGAGTTCACAATGTATTACTGCACCGGACAACAGAAAATGACACTACGACCTCATATACAATGCACACATGCCGTTAGGAAGCTAGAAACAGTCTGAAATGTACTGCTTAGGAGATCTGAAATGTACAAAGCAGAAAACCCAATAACAAGTGACAAAACATGTAACAACACTGTATAACTACAAACCAGGTATCTTAGCTCTCTTCTCTGATTACAGTGCTACCAGAATGCACATGTATTTATATGTTGTTACTTTACCTAGACTGATATCTGAAATTGGAATACAGCTTTGTCTCATATAACATTTAATTTCCATGGGTATTTGGTATGCTGTGTAGCTACATCAAGGCCCAGAATTACTAAATGCATTCTGTTTCTATCTTCAGACCGGCAGACATTTGGTCTTGTCTTGTCCTGCTGTGCCTAGCCACCCACAGAAGGGTATGTTTCAGCAATAGTAGCCCCAATAAATACAACGTAAAGAAAAATGATGAGGCTTTGACCTGTGCCATTAGTAGAAATACTACACCTTTGCTTCATGTCACTCAGGTGATTTCAGCAGTCTATCTCTCCCCCTCCCTTCCACAAATCCTATTTGTGTGCCAAATAGACAGAATTTAGTTTTGCAAGCATCATTGGTCTTATCTGCTAGCTGCAATTTCTGAGAGTTATGCTAGAGTGAATATCAGAATTGCTCCTGAATTATTAGAATATTGCTTATCTTCTCAATATCCTTCAGAAACTCGAAAAGGAGACAACAAATCTATTTAAAATAATTAGCAGACATGCTTTTTCATTTATAAGCTGCTGCACGGTTTTCTGAGTCATTTCACTTTATGACATTTGCACTGCACTGTCATTTTATTGAAAGACTAACATATTTCACTTTTTTTTTATTTTCACAGTACTAAATGTTATCATGACAATGACATTTCTTACTGAATGACATTTAGAAGATTAACCATTATACAGAATCAACCACAAAAGAAGTTAGAATTGTAAAGCAGATTACTAATAATTAGAAAAATATGTTGATAATAGCCTGATTAAGCATTGTGACATCTAAGAAATTGGGTTATACACACCCGTTTATCCTTAGGGTATAAAATCTCATATACTGGTTTGCATACTATAATCTCCTAAATTAACCAACGCTAGCATGCAGCCAAGCTCTGTAATTAAAATGCTGTTCATAGCTGTTCAGAAAAGTAGTTCAAGATGCCCTCCCAAGCAACTGCTTCTGACATTCTGCTTGCACCTTCCAGCTCAAGCATTTTGTCTACTGATTATTTTATTAGAACACAGTGTTGATTTATGTCCCCATTTATACTACATTATGATAGACTTTCACTAGAAAAGCAACCCATAACTACAGCTGCTTGTTCTGGGGTGCATCCTGGATAAAGAAATGTGTTGTACATACAAATATGTAGAATTTCATGCTAAAGCTGTTAATAAGACTAAGGTGTAGCACAAGGTGCGGGTATCATAAAGGTGAGAGGTGAGCATGAATAGGAAGTATGATACCTAACATGTCAACCCCACTAACGCAGAGGCAAGGCATCTGTATGTAAGACTAAAACATCTGGTTCAGGAATACAGCAGCCACTCAGGGTGATGCCTGCTGAAGGAATGGATTAAGGCATGCTATACATGCTCTCAGTCCCTAGGATATCGGGATAACACTAGGGATAAAAAGAGCAGCCAACAGCATTGCTTATCTTGTCTCAATCCTTACAAGTAGGTCAATCCAGAAATTCCATGTTCCATGTCTCTGGAAAAGTCAAACATTATCCCTCTGCACAAAGGAGGAAATTCAACAGATATGAATAACTTTAGAGTAGAAGCAATCTTATCGTCCTCTCCAAAATACTTGAAAAATGTATTCAGAAAGAATTGCTTGACTATTTCCTGCAGGAAGAACTCCTATCCCCTATACAAGATGGCTTCTGTCCTTCCCATAGTTCCCGAGAGTTGACTAGAAGAATCAACAGTATGTTGGAAATAAAGTAGACACATAAATTTAAAGCTGGATATGAGCAGAAATAAAATTAGTAACTTAATGTGGGATTACAATGCAATAAGTATATTTGTGAAATATGACAGAACAAGAAAATCTGGAAATATTGGAATCTCAGAATTTGTTGGATTTGTGGGGGTCCCTAATGTATATGGTCTACTTCAAGTCATTAATGTTTGGAAACATGCTTTGGGGAAGGGAAGAGAGGGGAGAAAGTTAACTGTAAGTAAAGAAACCATTTTTCTTAATAGTACTATTTTTGTGGTGTATGGTTTTCTTTGCATGCTATAAAGTAAAGTTTTCTCAGTTATTTTTAAGTGTAATAGGGATTGTAAATAAGTACTGCTGTTGTTTTTCCCTTTTTCCCTTCTCTCTTTCTTCTTGTTGAAATGTAAAAAAAAAAAAAACCTGGTTAAAAGAGCATGTCAACAGAAAACATAATGTGTTTTTTTCTCATTCTTGCATGGGGGAATGGCTGGATTAAGGACCTTAGATTAATTTAGTAACAAGTTTTAAGAAAAAGCAATTAAATGAAAAAGAATATTGAATATTATGAGTTTTTTCTAGCAAATGAATGTATGCTTAGTGGCAATTCTATATCTGGCCCATAGTTCTCAATGGAAACAAAGTGATAATGAGAAATTGGCTGTCTGGTTCTCATGTCTCCATGGAGACAATCTGATAAAGAGAAATTGGTTACAGTCTGATGGAGAGTGATTAGCTGGGGGGAAAAAAGGAAAGAGAAACTGCCTAGGCGATAATGTTCTCTGAAAGCATTCAGGCATTTTCCCAGCTGGGAGAGCTACAGAGATAAGACAAAATTGGTTTTCACTTAGCAGAAGCACAGGCTTGAAGGGGTATTACAAAAATACAAATAAAGACTCCTATACATAGCACAAGCAGAAAACTATAATTCAAAGTGGAAAGGGATGATGATGAAATGGGGAAGATCAAGAAACAAGGAGAGATTGAGATTTTGGATGCAGGGCTATAAGGATAATAACAATAATGATACCAAATATTATATCTATAAAGTAGCAGAAAGTACCTAAGAACTAAGCCAACATAGGACTGGAGAAAGATTCTACCAATAGGGATGACTGCAATTAGGGATATAGACAACACACAAGAGGGGGGCTGGAATTTTTTGAAGAAAACTAGCAAAGGAACCAAGGTGTTGGGAGCAAATAACTATAGAGGGAAAGATGATAGAATGGGAAGATGCCAAGTATTTATTTGGATTTCAGGTTAGAGATTGCCTTCCCTATGAAGGATTGATATCAGAGTATTGGCAAAGAGAAAAAAATGGGGGGGTCCTAAACGAAAGACCAGCACTGGTAGATTTTTTTAGCAGAATCTAGAATAGAAGCTGCAATTAAAACAGGAATAATTAGTAGAACATATAAAATATTGCACAATAACTATAAGAATCAATTAGGGAAGGTTAGAAAGGATTGGGAAGAGAGATTGGATAAGCAATTAACAAAGAAACAATGGAGGATATACGTATGCCTCCCAAATATGCAACACAATCTAGAAGATTTAGGAATTTTGGTTGGAAATGTTTACATAGATATTTTATGCCCCAAGTAGACTCCAGAGAATTTTTCCTCAGGTAGATAGCAAATGTTGGAGGTATGAAGGAGAAGAAAGAGGTAACTAGAAACATATTTTCTGGAAGTGCAATGAGTTGGTGGATTTTAAGGATTTCTTGCAGGGTGCACTGTCAGAGATGCTGGGTGGCCAGATTGGTGGGATGAGGGTGATTTTTTTTAGCTATGATTCAGAATTAGAATTAGCTAGACATGGTAAAGCCTTGCTGTGTCTAATTATGGTGGCTGCCAAAAAAGCAATTACTAGAAAATGGAAATCAAAATCTAAACCAACTATACTAGAAGTTCTGACTATAGTAACAGAGACAAAACAACTGGAATTGAGATCTTTAGAAAAGGGCAGGAACAAACTAGGAAAACATGGGAATTGTGGGAACAATACTACCGGGGAGGAATGAGGTTTAAAAGAAGGCAGGACTTAAATGATCTATGTAATGATTGACTGAAAATAATTGCGTAGATTATAAGTGATGTATATTATTTGAAACTGGGAGTGTGTCAGTATGGTTTCGGATGTAAAATGCTTGCAACTAGGATTTTGTCTTGTGTGGTTTGTTTATATAAATGTATGACTGCCTGTATTATAAGTGATGGTTTAATAAAGATGTTTCTTGTTTAAAAAAGGAAAACAAAAGGACAGAAATTGAATACTTTATGTAATGCTGCTTAGGTTATATAATATATAGCAACAACACAGCATCCATGGGCCCGGACAACATCCCAAGCTGTGTTTTACATGAACTTCAGAATGAACTGGCTCCCCACTTAAGCACCATTTTCAATAATAGCCTTGCATTAGGCTTTGTGCCCACTGAATGGCACACAGCAACAGTTATCCCACTCCACAAAGGAACTATCGACCTATTAGCCAGACGAGCCTGGTCTGCAAGGCCATGGAACGTATCATCATGGAACTCATAAACAAAGACATTGGTAACCTCCAAACTCTGGATCCCACCCAGTTCGGGTTTGTGAAAGGCAGATCATGCCTCCTGAATCTGATCGACTTCTTTGAGGCAGTCAACAAAGCCGTAGATGAGGGTAAGGTGGTTCACACAGCCTATCTTGACCTCGCCAAGGCTTTCAACACCATCCCCCATTCTGGAATTAAAGCTAAATTCACTAAACTAGGTATAAATCCCTACGTCACAAGATGGGTTGCCAACTGGCTCACTGACAGAACCCATACTGTAAAAGTTGCAGACTCCAAATCTGACCTCAAAGCAGTGACAAGTGGAGTACCACAGGGTTCCGTCCTGGGACCTCTCCTGTTTGGTATCTACTTTTCTGAAGTACAGGCTAACACAGAAGGCCTCTGGCTAACGATGTTCATAGATGACTGCAAACTAGGAGCCATAGTCAAGTCCCCAAATGATGTGGACATCCTACAGAAGGGTCTCGCTGAGACAGATGCCTGGTGTCAGAGCCATGGCCTCAAGCTCAATGCCAAAAAGTGCAGTGTCATCCCCTTTGGTAAAAACTCTGTCCCCATAAACTACCACATAGGCAGCAATCTACTTAGCACCAAATGCGTGATAAGAGTCCTTGGGACCCAGGTGGACAGTAGTCTCTCCTTTGATTGTCACATCGCCACAGTAGTCAGGAAGTCTTTCTATGTGGCACACCTCATCATAAAAGGGTTCTCATCCAGGAAAAAAAGAGGTCATTGTTCCCCTCTACTCAACACTCATTAGACCCATTATAGAGTACAACACCCCTTTTGGAATGTACCTCACAAGACATCTGCAGCAGCTGGAAAGGCCACAGAAGTACCTCACAAAGAGGATTACTGGCCTCAAACAAATGTCCTACACTGACCGCCTCAAAAAACTCCAGCTTTACTCTGTGGCATATCGCCTACTTTGAGGTGATCTCTGCCTAACATATAAAGCTATGTCAAACCCAGAGCTGTTGGACATGCTACACCTAAAGAAATCCCAATCCCTCCGAGCTACACGCTCTAGGGACCTAAAGCTTGTCACCATAATAAACAGGACATGCTGGCGGGATAGATTCCTGTCCCAGAGACTTCCCATACTCTGGAACAGGCTACCCATCAATGTTAAGCAAAGTTCTTCTTTAGCACTTTTCAAGAAAAATCTTGATGAGTGGATGGGAAATAGGAAATACACCCCAGGGATCACGTCTGTGTCTCTGCTCGACAGTGGCACAGGAAAATAACTTTCTTGGGTGGCGTAAGCCAGGGAACCTTGTTGGCATGGCTTACGTAGGCCCTTGGGCCGATAGCCTAGTACCTACCTATGAACCTATGAACCTATGAACATAAGTGAAGGATAATGTTTGTAAATGTGAACTTGTTAATACAGCTTGATTATTTTTATATAAATGTAAATTTGTCTGTGTCACAAGTGGTACTTCAATAAAGGTCTTTAAAAAAAAAAAAAAAACTCTAAATCACATCAGCTTCTGGGACACAAACTTCAACAAGGAGTCACCAGGATATAAATCATTTGAAATCCAGTACACCTGATCACTCTACAAATAAAAACGTAATAGTGATCAGTTATTCTATAGTCAGACACACTGATTTTTCTCTCACTAGGCTGGACAAAGACAGGACGACAGTGAGTTGTCTTTCTGGTGGCAGGGTCTTCGATATCTCAAGGGCATTAAGGTCCTTTCACCTTACAAATATGACTACAGCAAAGTGGTGGTGCAGGTAGGAGTGAACAACTAGGCAGGTAAAACTCTGAATGATATGCAGAGAGAGAAAGAGAGAGAGAGAGAGAGAGAGCGAGAAAGAGAGAGAAAGAGACATGTCAGAGCTCCGTATGCATGTCATAAATGCAGGCAAGATGCTGGTCCAGAGTGGTGTCCTTCCTTCTCCAAGAATGATGCCTAACTGCAAAGAAAACATAATTGTCTTCAACAATTGGCTAAATAATTGGTATTATTCAGAGGAGATCCACTATGTCTCAGCATGGGTGAGATGCTCAACAGTCCTACTTGTTTTGCCAAGAATGGTCTGCACCTCTCTGGCTAAAGCGTTTGCTGCTCCCATAGTTCCTTTTTTAGACAGAGCTCAGAAAATGGACAAACCAACATAACTAATGTATCAAATCGAAATATGACCACATTAATGTGGATCTGCTCAATGCCAGAAATCTCAATAACAAGATGCCCGACTTTCATATTGTCCTGCATTTGGAATGCACACACATCTTTGTAATTACTGAAACTTGGCTTAAAGGTTCAGAAAGAACTCCTTCCGTACCTGGGTATTGGGCATGTCATGCATACAGGAACAATGGTAGCTGTGGTGGAATCTTTGTATTTGTTACAGACCATATTACGCTACACATATTCCCAGAAACCCACAAATGGAACTCAATGACAGCCAAATCACACTAAAAAGGAACAATAATCAGTCCTGTTACAGGATACCCTATATGTCCCCTAAAAATCGAGTAAGGTTCCTAATGCACTCGCTGAATTCCCTGTTAACAAGAACTGCATCATTTTGGGAGACTTTAACTACCCATCAATAAACAGAAGCACCTGCACCTCAAATGTTGGATACATCCATGCGTTCTTGGATTTCATAAATAAATGCAGACTGGACCAGATTGTTAACAAGTTCGCTAATGAATATAGATTCTTCATGCTCTGTTCCCCTGGTATCCCTTTCCCCTGTTAGGTTTGATCATAAACTAGTGACCTTCACCTATAAAACCTCTAAATCCACAGACACTAATATCTCAGAATTCAAGAATTTCAGTCATATGAATCTCATCAAATTCTATGGTGATGTTTAAAAATTCACTTATGCCACCATAACCACTGACATTGCCACAGCAGGTACCTTCACAATGGAGTTTTATGTCCAATTAGACAAATGTATAGAACCGGCAATACCTGTCAGATATACATATAATGGCAAGTTTAAAAGCAAACCACCCTGGTGATCCACCATTAATGTATATAACAGATCAAAAGACCCACAACTTATAGATAACATCAGCCAAACAGAAATCAGGTTCATACAAGTTATGGACATAAGGTATATAAGGAAGGCTGGTGGTGAATGCAAAACTCAAGGACATTATCAAAAGAAAGAATGACGGAAGGAAAAAGTGGGAGATAGAAAATACTGGCCAGGCTAAGAAGGAATGTTGGCTGGCTAACAAAGGTGCTAAGACTGGAGTTACAATAGCAAAGGAGAATGCATCAGAGACACTGTACCGTCTTTTAGAAAGTGACTTAATAAATGGCACAAAGAAACTCTATCAGGTTGCAAGGCGAAGACAGAGAGAGATACAGAATATAACCATTATACATCCTTCAGAAGGGATACCAGCCACAACCTGCTCACCAGTCCACAGATGGACAGAGTACCTCCAGTAGCTTCTGAATGAAAAAAGCCACACAGACGCTGTACTGCCCCACCCACAGCCTATGATGAAAGAGGAAGAACTCTCACTAAAGGAAGTAAAGACATCACTAAAAAAAACGAAGACAGGGAAGGCAGCAAGCTCAGATGAGGTTATGGCCCAAATGATGAAGATGTTAAGCAACTTAGGGGTGAAATGGCTTTAGATGATAGAGAGCAGTATGGAGGGGAAGGCATATTTCAAATAACTGGAGAATAAGCATTTTAGTGCTGGTGTGGAAGAAGAAAGTACAGTAGATAGCCCTACTTACCTGTAACAGTAGATGTTCAAATTCCTCACTGCCTTAGTGGCATTTGGGTTATCTTCCTAGATAACCCAGTACTGGTCAGCTTTTAAAAGCTGAGACTATCCTCCCTCTCTTCCTATGAGAGATGATTGGCTAATCATATCCTGAGAGGGGAACCTTTAGCTGTCACAGAAACTGAGTGTTCAGGCTTTTTTGCTTTCACAAAGAAGGAGAGGAAAGTACCTGAAGCCAGAATCATCCAGCAAGAGTAAATTCACAGCCAAACACAATTCCATATAAAAACTAAATCCAACAACAACTGAAGCAAACTGGTGAAAACCCACCTCATCTATGCAGAATCTGGGGGATGGGAATGGGTGAATGGGTGATTTCACTGAGGCAGTGAAGAATTTCAACAACTACTCTTACAACTAAGTAGAACTTACACAGCTTTATTAGGTTCATCATTTTCATTGCCTAAGTGGCATTTTGTGCAGACTGCCGAAGTTTACCCTACGTAGAAAGATAAGGATACAGGAGCCCCTGGAAAATAGTCCTTCCAATGCCTGCTCGGACCTTGAAAAGGAGGAATCCAATTTGTAGTGCTTTGTGAAGGTATGGCCAGAGGACCAGGTTGCTGCCTCTAGAATGCATCTAGAGTCCACCCCTTTCCAATATGCCACTGAAGAAGATAAGGCCTTAGTTAAGTGAGCCTTAACCTTGCCTATAACATATTTACCATGGGATGTGTGACGACCCTCGAATCAACCAGTAATCAAGGAGCCTCAATCCTCACCACTGGCAACAGTGGGTTGGATGCTCACTGGGAGGATAACAGGTACACACACAGTATTCCCAGATGCAGTGCTCTCTCCATTAAGTGCAATTTCCCCTTAAGAGCACACAGAGACCACAGTCAGTCCAGGGCTGGTTTCTCCCTCTTTTTCCAGATCCCCACTGGCAGAGCTATAGAGCCGAGATCTCAGCTGAGTGACCAAGCCAAGACCTCCAGCACCCTCTCTGTCTGACCAGTGCTTCATATCCCTGCTCAAGTAGCTCATGCACACACTCTTTGAGGCTTGATTTACACACACACACACACACACACACACACACACACACACACACACACACACACACCTGGGAAAGGCTGGCACAGGTTTGCTAGCTTTGCACCCTTCTGCCTAGACAATGTGGTAGTTATCAATGCCACCAGTACTCCTTATCATCTACTTTAGGGCCCTTAACAAGGGGTGCCCAATTTTACTGTGTAATATTAATACTAATACAAATGGTAGTTTGACCAAGAGCAAGGCTATTAGGAGTGGCCCACACAGCGTCACCAAATAAATATGCAAGTACTCTCAAAACTTAAATATCTCTACACAGATCAGCAACAATGAAAGGTTTAAATATATTTAATAATAAATAATAAAAGAACAAGAAAATACTCAGTATATATTCACAGTTACATCAGAGTTCTAAACCACAGGAAACATTTAAAATAACATTGCAGTGCAGGCTCACACAAATAAAGAAAAACAAAATATAAGCTAAGCTTCACTATATTCCTGACAGACTCTAAGAGATACTATACTCTAAAAACTTAATAATAGATGTGGTGAATGGATCTTCTAGTTGTTGTTGTCAGGTCAAAGGCAGAATGCAGAATGCTCTGTCCCACTAAGAGACTTCCCAAAATAATATCTAAAATATTACTGCTGAGATAGCTTGCAGAATGACATCATTTCTGGTCATCTGACTTCTAGTTCTCAGGCAAACCCCCATGGCTGGCAGCTGGCAGTATTTAGCATCTACATGTAAAAATATCCAGATGAGGGGGTTTGCTCAGATCTTTGGCAGGTGCTGGAAGTCATAGAATAACTGCATTCTTCATGCTTCCATATAGCAATTAGTTTACCCCAAAGACAATACAGAAAGCTTCCTAGTACATACTTTGTGTCTCTAGCTGCATTGAAACTTGTCAGATAGCCTCTTTATGGCCTAGCCCATAAAAGGATTTAATTCCAAATATTTTTATAAAGTTTGCTGGACTGAAGTTAACATTCCAGTTTCCTCTGTTAACATATACATTTAAACAGTTACAACAGTGCATGTGCATTTCTGTTTTCTTCCAGTAGGGGACACTGTGGATACATTTTAAGCACAAGCACTTAACAAATACCTTTTCAACACAAACATCTGTACAGAACAGTTTGATATACACATGACATACAGTGCTAATACATTTGTAACACAAGCATCTTATATAAATTACTTTGATAGTCACAGATGGCATACAATTATTTACAAAATTCCAGCTAGCTCTGCTGGCAGTACCTACTTACATCACAGGGGGAAATAACAGAAAACAAAAGCAAAGGACAACCATCATGCAACAGTTTGCTTAGCAACAAGGTGACCTTTCTTAGCCCCCATGTGGGAGACAAACAACTGTTCAGCATTCCTACAGGGAAGAGTGCATGAGCTGCCTGTGCGCATGCAAGGTATACAAAATATTCTCTCCATTTATTTTGGATTAAGATAAAGATAAATGAAATGGAGATTGATTGCTTGATTCAGGTAAAGCCAGAACTAACTTTAGTCATAAATAATGGATTAGTGTGTAATACAATCCTGTCCATGTGAAAGATCAAATAGGATTAGTCCACCATGAGACACTGCAGCTCAGGGACTCCTCTTGCAGATGTCAGAGGAATGAGTAAAACAGTCTTCCAAATAATGAACCATAAATCAGCCAGAGAGGCAGTTTCTAAAGGAGGTAAGGTACATTTTTCAAGACCAAAATTGAGATCTCAGAGAGGAGGAATTTGCTTTCAAGGGAAGTATCGCATACAACACTCCTTTCATAAATGCTTTGACCAAAAAAAGAAACAAAAGAGGGGAACCCATGGGCAGACAAGCTAAGATGGCCACAAGATGCACCCTTTGATAGAAGAATATGACAATCCATCTCTAAGTAGCATGCACACATATTTCAAAACCAGAGGGGTTGAAGCAGTTTCAGACCTCTGTTATTGGCAAAGCAGCACCTAGAAAACATCTTCCCTTGTAAACATAAGATTTTCTAGCTACAAGTTTTCATTCCTCCTTAAATACCTGCACATCCTGGTGGAACAAGGGCCTAAAATGTATCAAAACAGAATGATCCAGGCTGTCAGAGTTGAATGGTACACCCCACTCTGGTGCTGTGTGAGCAGATCTAGTCTGTGAGAAAGCTTGTTGTAATTGACCTTGGCCAATTCCATTAAAAGGGAGAATCAGCTTTGACTGGGTCAAAAGGAAAGTGATAACGGAGAACACTGGACTGCACCAGTGTTTGTTTGTTTGTTTTTTGTAGCTCTCAGAATGTTAAGGAAGCTGCATACCATCTTGGCTACATCTCTCAACTTCTTTACTCAATAAACAGGGGCAAAGCTAGAAATAATGTGGAGAAAACCCATTCTTGTGATTCATACCCCTCAAGGGTATCTCATTATGAGGAATATTCCTCATTTGGAGTCTTAAAAAGTCCATGTTCCTCACTGCTCCACATTTACAGGGCATGTAAGACATTCAGTGTTAAGAATTTTTTTAATTAATGTCACAGACAGGGAACAGATTAACAGATATGCTCAGAATAATGAAAAGCTTTTTACTTTTATCATCTTTAGTGGCAGTAACAGTTTCAGGTGATAACAGAGAACACTCGACTTTGTATAACCACATCATTTAGTATTCTAAATTTGTACTTACATTAGATCCAGTGTTCTTCGTTATCACCAAAAGGAGATTCCACAATGATCTTTGGCATTTTTTTCTGAATCTTTAGAAGTACATTGAGAATCACTGGAAAGGGTGGAAATGCATACAGGAACAGTCCTGACCATTAGAATGATGCAGCATATGTCTTCCAAGCATGGCTGCAAAGATGTCTTGAACCGAATCTTTTCAGTTTTTTGTTTTGAAAGAAAGCAAAAAGATCTACTTGAGATTTTCCTACATCTGGATCAAGTCCTGGAAGACCTCTGCATGGAGTATCCACATGTGAAGGCTGTCCAGGATCTGCTTAGTGCGTTTGCCACTGTATTTTGCTCTGATGGGATGTATACCATTCCAGCTATTTCACAAATGCCAGTACCAGTAC
This sequence comes from Protopterus annectens, assembly GCF_019279795.1. Lineage (NCBI taxonomy): Eukaryota > Metazoa > Chordata > Ceratodontiformes > Protopteridae > Protopterus > Protopterus annectens. The sequence continues at coordinate 63,111,374 of NC_056739.1, read as the reverse complement.
CTGGAAATCCTACAGATGAAGGTGCTGGGTCCAACAATTCCTTAAGTGCCTTTTAATTTTTCTCATGTGTAGTCTGGCTAGTATATTGATAACATGAAACCTAAAATTTTGAAGAACTCTCTGGCCAATGCCACATCTGAAAGAGAAAAATCCAAGAAAATGCTCTGATAAATCAGAACTTTGTCTTCTGGCAGGAAGGCCATCCCTTTTACTGTTTCTATCCAACACCCCAGGAAAGCAATTTGTTAAGATGATGTGAGGAAATACTTTTAAAGGTTCTGTTTGAGGATCAGGTAGGATAGGAGGCATGCAACCTTGTCTAAGGACAACAAGCACTTGTATACAGAATCTGCATATATCAGCAAGTTGTAAAAATAATGAAAACTGTGGATGCTTAGGGTTCTGCAATACCCAACCACTGGAGTCAGACACTGTAAACACTTGAGGTGCAGTAGATAGCTCAAAGGATAATGAAAAAAGATGATAATGTAAGCCAGACATGGCAAATCTCAAAGATTTCCTGTAATGACAAACAATAGGAAAATGATAATAGGTGTCCTTGAGAACTTGATTCACCATGAAATGGTGGTCTGGAACCAGTGCTTGAGCTAACTATAAGGTGAGCATTTTGGGCGTAGGAACTTTTACAAAGGTGTTTAGAAAGGACAAATCCAAGATGGGTCTCCAGGATTACCCAATTTCTGGTACCAAAAGGATTTTTGATTAAAATCCTTTGCCTTTGTGTATTGCTGTCACTGTTTTTATGGGATGGAGCACTGGAGGAAACAGCCCAGTCTGGCCCAGTGGGTGTGGGATAATTCCCCTGAAAGGGGAAGGATTTTTTATCCGCTGAAAAGTGTATCCTCTAAATTATTCTCAGAACCTATTTGTCTGAGACTATTTGTAGCCAGGCTGCAGGGTTGAGAGAGCATGAGAGCCTGGGGGAAAGGAGGAAGAGAAACAAGGGCTGCATGGCGGCTAGGGGTGCTCTGTTACTCTCCATATTCATTCATTCGCAGGGGATTGATCCTTTTACAGAATGGAATCTATCTTGTTTGTTTTCAAAGAATTATCCTGCCATTTCTTTTTGGATTGCTGACTGTTGTTTGACAGGGATTTTTGTTTGTTTTGCCCTTAGAAGGAAGATGCTTTGTTTGTGGAGAACATGGGTACATGATAAAAGCTTAGATACTCCATGCATCATTGTGTCTTTATCATCATACTGTTTGAAAATCTGTATAACAGATGCTCCAAGCATCAATTTCGAACTTAAAGGTACATTCAGAATTACAGCTTTTTAATCATCCGAGAAGTTCTGATTATGTGAATAAGTATACTGTCTTAAAACAATAAAGAAGCAGCATTTCTCAAGATTGTATCTGCACATTCAAGCATAACACTCAAAGCATGTTTCAAAACCTGAATCAAATTAGAAACAATTTCATTCATATAAGACTTTTACTCAGCAGGTAAGGATGCAGCAAAATCATCTAAATTGTACACACACTGTGAAATAAGTTTCCACATATAACCTTGATAATTCAGCATTCTAAAGGCTAGATTATTAGAAAGAGACATCATTTTGCCAGGTCCCTATTATATCACTGAAAGAAGAGTTCATCGAATGGCATTTTGTCAAACATGTCATTTGTCGAACTGCTCTTACTGATATCGTGTTACAGTAGGTACAGGGAAAGTTGCTCTTTCCCAACTGTACTGCGATCTCAGAGTTGGTATACATAATTAGTGGGGGGTTCGATGAATGGCATTTCCAATTAAATGCTGTTCACTGAAGTGACAGTTCGATGATATAATATAGACCCAATTTTGCCCTTAAGATCTAACTATTTACCCTCTTTGGAATGGATATTGGAGTAGATAAAGCCAAGTACTATTTTATTTGAGCAGGCAGCTGGGGAGACTGTAACTGACTCATCAGTCAAATGAGAAAGAGAACTGTCATATCAGAAACGTCCCTAGATTTTCTCTGAAACTTTATAGGGACAGCTTGAATAGATACTAGTGCCCTGCAAGCAGCTTTATAAATATGTTCCAAGGCTGTGAGAGAGGGGGATAGCCACTGAATTAGACATATCATCCTCTGTAAGGTCACATACCCTGTCTAGCTCTACATTTCCAATTAGTACCAAGCAAAAACATTACTAAATCTAGCAACCATCTGAGCTAAAGTAAACACTTATTTGGACTTAAGCTAAGGTTCACCTTCTGAAGAATCAGAGTGGCTGGACTTAGTGTCAACTAGGAAATCACCGTTGTCCTCCTCAGATTCCTCATCATTTTCTGAAACAACATAAAGGTCTCTAGCTAAACTAGCATTAGAGACATGTATGGGAATTCACCCACCCAGGCTGTCTCCAGGACATCCATAGCCAATGAAACCACATTAGCCTTATAAACAGCTATAATCTGATTTTCAGCCATATGATGAAGTTTCTGTATCTTTATCTTGTGACCTCCATTACTAGATAATCAATCTGGGGACACAGTATTATGAATGGCAAGGAGACTCTTACCCAGGACTACTTACTCTTGAAACTTAAGGGTTTGGTTCTCCCATACCTGAGTTAGGTACTGGTACAGCCACGAAAGATGTGTCTAACCTCCATTCCATAGTAGCAGGCAAAGCTATAATGAAAGGATATGGGGCAAAAGGTAAGTGGCCTGCTGGTCAAGCAGTGGCCTTGTCAGAATAACTAACTGAATGCTGAGCCATATATTTTTTTCTTTTTATGTGCAAGCAGATTTGATGGCATGAGGGTGGGGGGTGGGGGGGCTGGTACAAGAATTAGGATCCCTCAGGTTAGGGGGCAGAACACCAGCCAGATAAGTAAACAGACAGTACTGGATAATGTACTGCAATAAGCACTTAATGTTTCAGGTAATAGGTATCACCCCCCCACACACACACACACACACACACACACACACACACACACACACACACACACACACACACACACACACACACACACACACACACACATGCATAACTAATCTCTGTTAAACTATGCCATTATCACAAAAGAAAAACAGCTAAAAATGTGTTCAAAATTCTTCTACAACTGGTAGAAGTTAAAGAATTTTCAGCACACAAACTCCAAACACTAAAGCAACCAATGTGCCAAACCAGTGTTAAAAATGATCTCTAAAAAGAGAGTAAAATCTCAACAGTACATTCAAATAATTTTGTTTGTAATAAAATTGCAAGCCAATGTTAAAAACACACAGAACACAGTCATACATATTGTAAATAATATACAGAAAGTTACTGTCAGCTACCTGTCAGGTGCCAGGATCTGCCACATAACGCATGCACTCAGTACACTCTACAACAAGTACAAATATGACTTTGTCATTGTCCATGTTGGTGTGAATGACCTGAGACATACCTCCCTGGACTACATGAAAAGAGACATGGAGGAGCTCTCCGATCTTGTAGCCCAGGCAGGTGAGACCCTAGTCTTGAGTAGCATCCTGCCATCACCCAGAATGATACCACAGTACAAGGACAAAATGATTGACTTCAACAATTGGCTAAGCTTCTGGTGTCATTTTAAGGGAATCCTGTATCTTTCTGCCTGGGATGACATGATCGACAGACCACGATGCTTTGCCAGAGATGGCCTGTACCTGTCTCCCTTGGGATCCCGGATACTGGCAAAGGCTCTTGCCACCCCTATAGTGCCTTTTTTAGGCAAGGTTCAAATGACAAATTCACCACTGTAACAGGTACAAGCAAGCAAAATCTGAAGGTAATGCTACTCAATGCTAGAAGTCTAAACCTCAAAATGCACTCACTCGAGGCACTCCTTAAAATGGAGAACATCGACATTTGTGCAGTGACATTGACCTGGTGCAAAGCTTCAGAGAGCACCCTGCATTACCAGGCTATAATTCATACCACACCTTTCGGCCACTTAACCCGGACCAAAACACTAAAGGGGGAGGCTTGTCCATATTCATTAAGGATGTCCACACCTCCAAGCTAGTTGCTCAGCATAATGCATCCGAGATTATCCAAGTGCAACTAACTCTGGGCAAGACCACAATCCAAATTGTAGCTTGCTACAGACCCCCCACCATGCCCCGGATTCCCACTCCTTTTTTCTTGATACACTGGAAAATATTAGAGTACAACCCAACACCCTAATAATGGGTGATTTCAACTACCCCACCATAAACTGGGAAAACTACTCATGTACCAACTCTTTTGCTCAACATTTTCTGGAATTCATAAATTCCAACGCCTTGGATCAACTTATCCACACCCCTACCAGGGGCAGCAATATCCTAGACCTGGTCATTACCAACATGGGTGACCGGTGTTCCACACTAGAGGTCTATTCCTCGTTGGTCAGATCTGACCACAAGCTAATCACCCTAGACATCCACATCCCGGCCCCACCCCCCATTAGGGAAACAACCGTAAAAAATTTCTCCAAAGCCAACTTCATGCTTCTTAAGACAGAAGTGGCAAACTTCATGACACCCATGCAGATGGACAATAGAGGTACGACTGATGAATCCTACACAAATACACTTTATAAGCACTTACACGAGTGCATGGATTGTGCTATCCCTAACAGAACCAAGATGCTATCCTCCAAAAAAAGGAAACCAATCTGGTGGTCTTCTGCCATAAACAAACTCAACAACTGAAGAAAGAACTGTTGCAAAAAAGAGTAAAATCCCATGATTGGAGGAACTCCCTTGTCAGCCTCAGTAAGAAGCTGAGATTCCTCATAAAATCCTCCAAAGCTAGTTATGAAAACAAAATCACCACTGATTCTAAAGACAACTGCAAAGCATTCTATAGCTATGTCAAGAATCTCAATGGCAACACTCAGATCTTCTCTGAGTTACAGCACAATGGCACTAAATATACAGAACCAACTGATATTGCCAACATCCTGGCAGATAGGTTCAGTGCTAACTTTACCCTCCTCTCACTCCCTAAAGGGACCATCTCTATACTTGAAGAATGCAAAGTTCCTGTAATCACGGCTGCACAGGTAAAAACCTCACTCTCCATAGCCAAACACAGCATACATGGGACCTGACAACATCCCAGGCTGCATTCTACACAAACTACAGAATGAACTAGCACCCCACCTAAGTACCATGTTCAATCATAGCGTCACCTCAGGCTTTGTGCCCATTGAATGGCACACTGCGATGGTTATCTCAGTCCACAAAGGGGGAGCCACGACAGACCCCAGGAACTACCGCCACATTAGCCTGACAAGCCTGGTCTGCAAAGCCATGGAACTTATCATCATGGAACTCATAAACAAAGACATTAGTAATCTCCAAACTCTGGACCCCACACAGTTCGGGTTTGCAAAAGGCATATCATGTCTCCTAAACCTAATAGACTTCTTTGAAGCAGTCACCAAAGCCATAGATGAGGGTAAGGTGGTTCACACAGCCAATCTAGATCTTGCCAAGGCTTTCAACACCATCCCCCACTCTGGAATTATAGATAAACTAACTAAACTAGATATACATCCCTATGTCACAAGATGGGTTGACAACTGGCTTACTGACAGAACCCACACTGTGAAAGTAGCAGACTCCAAATCCATCTTCAGACCAGTGACAAGTGGATTACCACAGGGATCAGTCCTAGGTCCTCTCCTGTTTGGTATCTACTTCTCTGAAGTACAGGCTAACACAGAAGGTCTTTGGCTAACTAAGTTCACAGATGACTGCAAACTAAGAGCCATAATCGAAACATCTAACGATGTGGACATTCTACAAAAGGGCCTCACTGAGACAGATGCCTGGTGTCAAAGCCATGGCCTCAAACTCAATACCAAAAAGTGCATTGTCATCAGGGCCGGCTCATGCTATAGGACTGCAGGACTGCAGCCCCCCCACCTGTAAAAAGAAAAATAATTGCATCCCCCCACTGTAGAAAATGAAAATAAAATAAAAATGCACAAGAGTATCAGAACTCATGCATGCGTGCTGAGTTCCTGACTGCTATGTTAGGCAGTCCAGAACTCCCCACACATGCGTGTTTACTTTCTGAACTCCAGACTGCTCAGTTAGGCGGTCCGGATAGGAAGGAAGGGAACTCCACCCTGCCAGCCCAGAAGTCTGTGTGGTGATGATCACACAGACCAGAAGCACATCGCCTGCAGGATGGAGGCTCCAGCCTACTCACGTCTCACGGGGACACCCAGAAGAGCCTGCATGGGCTGTTATGGAGGACTTAGCTTGCAGAAGACAGTTATGGAGGTGATTGGGCTGCTACAGAGGACTTAGCTTGTAGAGGACAGAACCAAGCAGGCTGCTACGGAGGATCGGAAGGTAGTGTGTGTGTGTGTGTGTGTGTGTGTGTGTGTGTGTGTGTGTGTGTGTGTGTGTGTGTGTGTGTGAAATGCCCCAGTTGCTACATGGTGGTGGGTAGAGAATAAGGCTTGAACCCTGTACCTTAGGCCCAACTGGCAAGATCCTGAATTCCCTTCCCACCACCATTTGTAAAACATTTGCCTCATATTTGTTCTGTGGTTTCTGTGTTTTTGTTACTTAACCCAGCCAGTAGTGCAGTGGTGCAGTGGTAGCATTGTTGCCTGACAGCTACAGGTTGTCTGTTTGATTCTTGGATGGGGTACCTTCTGTGTGGTGTCTGCATGTTTGTGTGGGTTTGCTCTGGTATCCTTAATGGATATTTGTCCCTATTTTCTGGACTGTATTCCCCCCATTATTGGCTTCGTTCAGGTTTTTTGTGCCAAGGTTGAGAGCTATGGTGGTAACTGAATTCACTGAATATGTTTGGGGGCTGTATTCTCCCATTATTGGCTTTGTTCAGGTGTTTTGTGCTATGATGTTGACAGCTATGGTGAGAACTGAATTCACTAAATGATAGCCATTTAAGTTTCAGTCTTCCCTTTTTCATAAAACAGATGATTTGGCATAGTGGTATGTTGCTCTGACTTCTGACTGTTTTGCACAGGGTCCTGGGTTCAATACTTGGCAGTGAAATGTATGATGGTAACACAGCATTTTATTCTAACAACTTTCTAACATTATACAAGCAATGTTTAAAATGTGTCCCTGTTTTTTGGTCTTTTGCCCCCCCCGCTAAATTTTGGATTTTTCCAGATTTCTTGGGCTGCAAAGTTCAGAGATGCAGCTGAGTGTCAAGTAGATTTTACAAGAAGCTGAGAGCTGCAGGGGAACAAACGTTTTGTGCTGCTGATACTGAATCTGCTTGCATGTTATTAGCACAATAAGTAGTGTACTAGCTTTTGATGCAGAAGGCTGTGGGTTCTATTCCCACAGTAAGTAGATGCATTGCTGATTCTGTACTGTATTATAAAGGGGGTGGATGCTGCAGTCCTTTTTGGTGAAGATACCGAGTAACTATGAACCTGTTATCAGTTTGCCATCCATTCCCTATTGCAATATTACTAGCTTATTGTTTTTTTTAATGCAATTTAGGCAATTTATTCCTCAAGTGCAACAGGCACTTTATTTGTAGATGAAACAATGAAATATAAAGTTGTGTGCTAGCAGCAACCTCTTCATTAATTACAGATTTCTTTAATGTGGAATTATTTAGATGACTTTTACTTCTTCAGAGATTGTGCATATTTACTGATACTGGTGGACTGTAGAAGGTAGAGTAGACTTTTATGATAGAAATGTTATGAACTGGGCAGTTTTGTCATTATCGGTGCGTGCATTTTGTTTCATTGTTTACTGGAAAAATGTTCAAAACAAATTTCAAACACCTTCTAACAACTGTACTATATTGCACAAGGAATATAATTTAATACAATCAGGAAGGTGTATCAAAGACCACGTGTATGTTTCGTGTCCAAGGGGCCTATGATTTGAAAACAGCCTAAAGTTAATCTTTATCTGCCACTGGTAAAATGTATTTTCTTTGAATGTGGGTTTCAATGCTGTTTCAATGAGTGTGAGTTTCAAGGACAGAGAAGTTTTAATGCTAAGTCTGTTTTCATTGTGAGATTGCATTGCTTTATTTAGCAGATGTCTTAGTGTTTGTGCTGTTAAATGCAAAATAAAACTTTCAAATGAAGTCCAAATCATCTTAGAAGTAAAGCAGTATGCACATTAGTGTTTATGGTAAATGGGGTTAAATAGCCAAGTAATGGTTCATTGGAATGGCTGCAGGGGGGAGGCTCCATTTGACCATGATTTTGTGAGAGGGAAGGGCAGCAAACTCAAAGACAGCCCCGGCTGAACTATACCTCTCAACTGTCCAGATTTTCACAGAATTAATAGATTTTTGCTTCTTATTTTTCGTTTGTTCCTCATAAAATGTGTGGTTTTCTGGCAAATAATTTAGGAATTAAGTCACTAAATAATGACAGACACCTTCAGAAAAATGCATGCTAAAGCAAGACCTGTTATTCTATCAATTGTCTCAGTTTATACAATTTATAGTACTGTTTATATATTCCCCCAGTATATTCGGCCTTGTCCAGATTTCCTGCATTAACAGGTTGAGAGGTACTTGCAAATAAATTGCTTTATAGAATTAGGCATATCCAAACCTCTCAACTGTCCCCGATTTTGGCTCAAAATGTTGCTCTTCCCCTAATAATCCCACTGCAAAATGGCAATTTTGGAAGAAAACGTGGAGGGCTTACAATTAAGAAATAACTGTAATAATCAGAGTTATAGATTACTTTTATTTCAGAAAGGCATGTAGATTATTTTGTTTTGTCAGCTGCTCAAGTTAGTAGTACTAATATTAAAAAAAGTGTCCCTTCTTTGACAGGTTCCCAGCTGTATTGTGTAGCTATTTTATATTTTTGCATCACATTTTTGGTCCATTTTTCATAAAATTGTGTTTTTTGGCAAATTAGTGGCAAATCATTAAAGACTCAAGTTAGAAAATAAGGACAGACATTTGAGTTTCATATTTCATACCTTTCAGAAAATTCATACTAATGCAAGACCTACTATTTTATTATCTTTCTAAGCTTATAAGAGCAATATTTAAAATTTGTCCTCATTTTTGGGCCATTGTCCCACTTCTGTGTATGGCTCTGTCTATATTTCTTGTTCTGAAGTTGAGAGGTATGACAAATGTGTCAGGACCATCACAGTCAGCCAGAGACATTTCAAATTGTGACGTACTTGCTGCACCCCACTCCCCCATGTAGTGACTCTGGATGTGTCCAAGCAAGGCAAGGAGCAGTTATGCAGTGTAAATGTGCAGAGTTTCCATCCAAGGTAGACACAAGTGCTACTTTTATTCTGTCCTTGATTCTGCAGAATGTTCTGGTTTCTGTCATATGTTTACACTATTGATTTATGCTAATTATTACTCAGAAAGTGCCTGTTGCTCTGTGTTTAAGTAACAATGCTTTAATGATCATCAGGTAAGCTTGTCTGAGATTGTAAGATGCAAGTAAGCTTTAATAAGCATATTGTTAACGAATTGCAAACATTGAAAGCCTTTCTGTTGTTGCCATGCAGAGAATACTTAAATAACATAATGTGTAAGCCTTGGGTATTGAAATGCATATGACAGTATTTGTAATAAAGGACAGGATTACATTATTTTAAGAAGCTCATTACATTTGTTGGAGACTTGCAGTCATCTTTGCAGGCTTTACCTGTAAACCAAACAGAATGCCAATCTATCATGTGTGGTCCATTACTTGTACAGTAATCCTTTAAGCAATGTATCTTGAGCTTGTTTCTAGTTTGCTTTTCATTTTTTACTTTGATCATGTTTTCCATCCGAGGTGGTGCAGTGGTATCATTGTTGCCTCACAGCAAGAGGTTCTCCCATTCGATTCTCAGCTGGTGTGTGGGGAGTGCCTTCTGTGTGGAGTCTGCATGTCCTCCCCGCAGTCGAGTGGCGTTCCGAAAGACATGCGTGAATGGGCGTGCCTTCGTTGAAGGTTGGGCGTCGAGCTGGCAACTCGGCACCATAAAAACCTACTGCCAATCATTAGCAGACCGGAGTTCCGCTGTGGCGACCCCAAAACGGGAAAAGCCGAAAGACAACAACAACAACTTTGATCATGTTTTCCCCATGAAACAAGTAGATAGTTGTCAGACAGCAGGTCTTTTTTGGATAAGAAACATTTTTACAAGTGGGGGGTATCACAGAGATTGCTACTTTCATCATGTTACTTGGTACTTTATTAAAGCTGAATATAAATTATAATTAGAGCTGCAGTGCAAGGAGTAGTAGTTTGAGTTGAGTGCTGCTTGTTTTTCTTATACTTAATTTTGTCTGGCACTCCATTAATGTATTTAAAAAGTAATTTATTTTTTCATGACTCACAGCCTTTTTGTTTCTATCTAGATATTAAGTAAGCTGTCATGCAGCCAATGCATTGAATTTTTTTTTCTTCTACACTTCATTTTGTCTTGATTGGACTCTCATAATGATGGTTTGGCACCCAGGGCAGCGTATTTAATTAAAGTTACAGTTTTTGTGGTTTTGAGCATAGCTCTTCCCCTTTCTAGTTGGCCACACTCCTTCCCATTGACCCCACACATTCACCCATCTCCTGCAGCCCCCCTTTGATTTGAAGTCACCAGCCGCCACTGATTGTCATCCCCTTTGGTAAAAACTCTGTATCCATGAACTACCACATAGGCAGTAGTCTACTTAACACTGAAAGTTTGAAAAGAGACCTTGGGACACAGGTGGACAGTAGTCTCTCCTTTGATAATCACATCGCCACAGTGGTCAGGAAATCCTTCTACGTGGCACACCTCATCACAAAAGGTTTCTCATCCAGAAAAAAAGAGGTCATTGTTCCCCTCTACTCATCACTCATTAGACCCATTATCGAGTACAACATCCCTTTTGGAATGTACCTCACAAGACATCTACAACAACTGGAAAGGCCACAGAAATACCTCACAAAGAGGATTACTGGCCTCAAACAGATGCCCTACACTGACCGTCTCAAAAAACTCCAGCTTTACTCTGTAGCATATCACCTACTCCGAGGAGATCTCTGCCTAACATATAAAGCTATGTCAAACCCAGAGCTGTTGGACATGCTACACCTAAAGAAATTCCTATCCCTCTGAGCTATATGCTCTAGGGACCTAAACTTTGTCACCACAATAAACAGGACATGCTGTAGGGATAGATTCCTGTCCTAGAGACTTCCCATACTCTGGAACAGGCTACCCATCTATGTCAAGCAAAGTTCTTCATTAGCACTCTTCAAGAAAAATCTTGATGACTGGATGGGAAATAGGAAATACACCCCGGGGATCACTTCTGTGTCTCTGCTCGACAGTGGCACAGGAGAATAACTTTCTTGGGTGGAGTAAGCCAGGGAATCTTGTTGGCTAGGCTTACTTAGGCCCTTGGGCCAATAGCCTAGTACCTATCTATGAACCTATATTACAGTGGACGGAACAATAAGGGCTGCACCACAGGCATCACCATGAGACTATGCCTGTCTATATTTATGTGATTTTGTAGACAACATTATTCCTTCATTAACTCCTCTTATGATGAGTCCTCCCCCTTAGGGGGCACAGATGATATTCCACTGCTGAGGTATGCCTTGCTGTGACCTTTTTTCTTCTCCATCCAACATCAGATACATTAGAAGCTTTGTTGCACTAATACCTTCACAGGGACAATCACTCTGGGATGCTCTATCCCATCAGTGGCCTCCTACACTCCTTTACAAATTTTTACCATTGCCACTAATGACAGAATTCCTTTAGAAAGCATCTCTGTGTAAGGCTTCAGTCATTCTCATATACCCTTTCTGGTCAAGACAAATCTGGTTCTCAGTGCTGTAGCCACACCTCAAGAACCAGCATAGGCTTCTAGATTCCAAGACGAATCTCCCATCCCACCTGTCCAGTGAGCATCACACAGACATTCTGTTCCTCAAGCTGACTGCTTGGTTTCTCCTGTCCACTGATGGCCATGAATCCTTTCCTCTGTTTTTCAGTAATTTAGATTCTTCCTGCTTCTCAGAAAACTTCTACCCACAGGCTTTGTAGGAGTAAGTGGAAGTGATTTTCCATCTGGGCCCTTAAATAGGGACTAGGCCCTTTGCCTCCTGTAGTTCTCTCAGTATTACAATTTTGACCAGTATCTTTGATGGTAGAACTAGATATTCCATCATAAATGTCCAGTTAACTATTTTCTATCAGGGTTTTAATTGACTAAATTAGCCTCACAAAAGGCCTGTAAGGCCTTGCTGAAAGAGATCTTTATTCTGTGAGCACCAGTTAAAGGCCCTGCACCACCCTGTGATCTCAACTTTACTCTGGAGGCTTTGACACATAGCCATGTTGAATAAGCCTCCTTATCTGACTTGAAGTTTCTCTCTCAGAAGGTCTTGCTCTTAATGAGTATCACTTTAGTTTGAGCAATACTGGAGCAGCATGCTCTGTCATAATAATAGTAATAATAATAATATAATATCCATTTGTTAACAAGGTAGGTCCACTGGACACATCCCAAATGACAAAACTACCAACATAACAAAAACGCTCAAAGCAACCTTAAGGTGTTACTGTTCAATGCTAGAAGCCTAAACAAGAAACTCCATACCCTACAAGCTCTTCGCACTGTGGAGAATGTAGACCTCTGTGCTGTTACTGAGGCTTGGTTTAAAGCCACAGAAAGTACTCCAGCACTGGAAGGCTACAGTGCTTTCCACACATTTAGACTGATATCAGAACAGACAGGTCTATGTTAGCAGAAAATAAAGCTCTAGGTTGATTAAATAGAATGATGCCCTAGAGTTTACCCCAATCCAAGTCTCCATAGTCAAAGTTCCTTACCATGTCCTGGACAACTGCAGGTCACCCTTTATGATCCATGAAGCTCACATCTCTTACCTAGACCTACTAATGGCGCTCACCATCCATCCAAATACCCTGTTCATGAGAGACTTTAGCTACCACACTATAGATGGGAAAATGTATAATACCTGTAATGCACAGGCAAACTATTTCCAGGACTTTATCAGCACAAATACCCTGGACCAGATAGTGCACTTTCCAACCAGAGGGATCAAACATATTGAACCCAGTAGTCACCAAAATAGGAGAATGTTGCATCCCACCTCTCCCCATTTCACATCCTTAGTGGCGCAGTTGGATTGCAAAGCTGTCTCCCTCAAAATACAAATCAACCCAGAAAAGCCAGCTAAACCCATAACAGGAATTATTATAAAGCAAATTAGATCCTATTAAGCAACAGTTTGTCAAAATTTATGGTACCCGCAAACCCAAAGAGCACAGCTACCTATGCTACATTATATACAGAAACCCTGTACAAACATATAAATGGCTGCATTTATTTCTGTTTGTTTTCTGAGGTAGAGCGCTGATCTCCATGGCCCTTTTTTAGACTTAGCTCAGGAACTGTATCCGGTTAAGAGCCCAGAGTCACACAGATAGACAAATGGAAGCTGAGGGAATCAAACCTTGCACAACTGAACAAAAAAATTGCTTGTTAACAGCATCTAAATTCTCTAAGCCAACTCTCAGATATTGAGGCTGCCATACCTACCAGAAGTAAGCCCAGGTCTAACAAAAAAATGAACCACACTGGTGGAATCCTTACCTTTAACAGGCTATGTAACAACAAAGAAAGTCATGGCCAAAATCAGAAAGTGCAACTCTCATAGAGACAAGAGCTCTCTGATTCAACTAGACAAGAAACTAAGAGGTCTAATAAAGTAATAAAGTCCAACAAAGTGAATTCCAAGGTCAGAATAGTCTCTGAGGCTAGGGTCAGTCACAAGGCCACCTTCAGCTATGTCAAGAACCTTAAACGTAATACTCAGCAGTGTACAGAACTAGTGGCAAATGGCACAACCCTCACTAGCAGGGCGACAGAGCAAATCTATTGACTGATAAATTTAGCTCTACCTTCACCTCCCACCCCCCACTACCCCTGTGAAATCCCTTCTAGCATATCTTCTCCAGCTATCAAAAGGGAGCAGGTGCTGGAGGTGCTTGCTATGGCCAAAAAGCACTGCTTAAGTAGGCCTCAACAATATCCTCAGTTGCCTCCTAAATAGCCTAAAACATGACCCAGCTGGACCACTTGAAGCAATCTTCTACTACATCCTCAAAACATGTTACATGCTAGGTGAATGAAGTGCTTCAACGGTCATCCCTCTTCAAAAGGGTGGACTATCAACTGACCCCAGGAATTAAAGATCCATCAGTATGACAACTCTAATATGCAAAGCCATTGAACAAATTATCAAAATTGGAAAAATTCCCCCCCCAACAAGGGAAACCCCAAAATTTTTGGGGCCCCTTTTAAAAAAAGAAAAAACCCTTTTTTTGGAAACCCCCCAAATTTTCCCCAAAAACCAAAATTTTCTGTGTGGAGTCTGCATGTCCTCCCCGCAGTCGAGTGGTGTTCTGAAAGACATGCGTGAATGGGCGTGCCTTCGTTGAAGGTTGGGCATCGAGCTGGCAACTCGGCACCATAAAAACCTACTGCCAATCATTAGCAGACTGGAGTTCCGCTGTGGCGACCCCTAACCGAGAAAAGCCGAAAGACAACAACAACAACTTTGATCATGTTTTCCCCATGAAACAAGTAGATAGTTGTCAGGCAGCAGGTCTTTTTTGGATAAGAAACATTTTTACAAGTGGGGGGTATCACAGAGATTGCTACTTTCAGCATGTCACTTGGTACTTTAATAAAGCTGAATATAAATTATAATTAGAGCTGCAGTGCAAGGAGTAGTAGTTTGAGTTGAGTGCTGCTTGTTTTTCTTATACTTAATTTTGTCTGGCATTCCAGTAATGTATTTAAAAAGTAATTTAATTTTTCATGCCTCACAACCTTTTTGTTTCTATCTAGATATTAAGTAAGCTGTCATGCAGCCAATGCATTGAATTTTTTTTTCTTCTACACTTCATTTTGTCTTGATTGGACTCTCATAATGATGGTTTGGCACCCAGGGCAGCGTATTTAATTAAAGTTACAGTTTTTGTGGTTTTGAGCATAGCTCTTCCCCTTTCTAGTTGGCCACACCCCTTCCCATTGACCCCACACATTCACCCATCTCCTGCAGCCCCCCTTTGATTTGAAGTTACCAGCTGCCACTGATTGTCATCCCCTTTGGTAAAAACTCTGTACCCATGAACTACCACATGGGCGGTAGTCTACTTAACACTGAAAGTTTGAAAAGAGACCTTGGGACACAGGTGGACAGTTGTCTCTCCTTTGATAATCACATTGCCACAGTGGTCAGGAAATCCTTCTACGTGGCACACCTCATCACAAAAGGTTTCTCATCCAGAAAAAAAGAGGTCATTGTTCCCCTCTACTCATCGCTCATTAGACCTATTATAGAGTACAATGCCCCTTTTGGTATGTACCTCACAAGACATCTACAACAACTGGAAAGGCCACAGAAATACCTCACAAAGAGGATTACTGGCCTCAAACAGATGCCTTACGCAGACTATCTCAAAAAACTCCAGCTTTACTCCGTCGCATATCGCCTACTCAGAGGCAATCTCTGCCTAACATACAAAGCTATGTCAAACCCAGGGCTGATGGACATGCTCCACTTAAAGAAATCCCAATCCCTCTGAGCTACATGCTTTAGGGACCTAAGCTTTGTCACCACAATAAACAGAACATGTTGGAGGTATAGATTCCTGTCCCACAGACTTCCCATATGCTGGAACAGACTACCTATCTATGTCAAACAGAGCTCCTCATTAGCACTCTTCAAGAAAAATCTTGATGATTGGATGGGAAATAGGAAATTCACCCCAGGGATCACTTCTGTGGCTCTGCTTGATAAGGGCACAGGAAAATAATTTTCTTGGGTGGCAAATGCCAGGGTACCTTTTTGGCTAGTCTTATACAGGCCCTAGGGCCAATAGCCTAGTACCTACCTATTAACCTATGAACCTATGGGGGGATACAGCCGCAAAATAGGGACAAATTTCAAATACTGATCTTATAAACTTAAAGAACAGCTAGAACAAAAGGTTTTATGTTACCATTTATTTTCTGAATAATATGAAGTCTGAAATTTAAATGCCTGTCATTATTTAACAAATTCAATCCTTCAGTGATTTGTCACAAAAATCCTGAAAACCACAGATATTATGAGGAACAGATCAAAAATATGGCATGAATTCACAAGTGGTGGTGGCTAGGGACATTAGGCTATTTTTACCTTGTACTCATGGTACAGGGTTTGAGCCTGAGTAACTCTAGCCACTAGGTGTATTAAAACAGGGGCATTTACACACACACACACACACACACACACACACACACGCACACATACACTTCATCCTGCCAGCCATAATAACAAAACTAAATGTCCGTTTCAGTAAAATGCTATATATCCATTCAGCAAATACTTGTCTTGCCAGAATAGTAGAAACCATTCTTCCTGCCATGCCAATGTATGAATATATCCCTGTTTGTTCATTCATCAAAAATGACTGTATGCACCCGATAACTGTTCCCGCTCCCAGATCATTTGAACAGCGCTTGAGCACCCTGCCAGAAATGTGTGAGTCCTTGAACTCAATTCTGATAGGCTGGTAGCCCTGATGGTGCTGATGTCATCGCGCATGTGATGATGTCAGCTGCAAATCTGAAAAAAAAAAAAACTGGAAACATTTGGGAACTGACACCCCATTATTTGGACCCCAAAACTCAGTAAAACAGAGTAATTTGGGCCTGTTGGGAGGTATGCCTCCCACTTTAATAGTTTATCTATTGATAGCTAATTTAATTTGTGCTAGGAATGAGTTTGCATGTCCCCAACTAATAACTAAGTATTTTTTAGTTAAAAATTAGCAATGTGCTTGATTTTAAATGGGTCTCTTTACTTATGCTAAAATTGTCTGCAAAGACTGATTATCTCCTGCTACTGTGATCCTTTACCTCTGCCCGCTTCACTCCCCTCCCACCCCCAATTCTTCAACTACCCTCTGGACCCTTACATTTATTCCCTTTGAACTCCTCCTACAATTTAGTACATATTACCCACCCCTTAAAGACACATACAATAAAACCCCTCTTCATACCTCTCAACCTCTTAGAGTAAGAAATCTGGACAAAGCCATAAGAAAGTGGTAGAAATAGGGACAATTTTGAAATATTGCTCCTACAAACTTAGAAAGTTGATAGAATTAATTTTTTCATTAGCATGACTTTTTTGAATGTTATGAAGTCTAAAATTCAAATGTCTGTCAATATTTTCTAACTTAATCTTTAATGATTTGCCACTAATTTGCCAGAAAGCCACAATTTTATGAAAAATAGACCAAAAATATAAGGCAAAAATCTGGACATTCTGCGAAAATCTGTACAGTTGAGTGGTATGACCTGCATCGAATTTTTATCCTTTGTCAATTCCTGCTGCAGCTCTTTCCACAGACTTAAAGCTTTCTTTACAGATATTCTCATCTCACTTTTTTCCATACACACTCCTGCTTACTAGCACATTTATCCATTTATTTACACACACACACACACACACACACACACACACACACACACACACTTGTAGATTATGACGTATATATATATTTTTATACATACATTTATCAACACATACATGCACACGTACACACAAATACATGCCAGTACCACAAAACCACTTTTGTAGCTACTCGTATAACAACTTATAGCCACTACTTTGGACTACTATCCTCATCATCAGTACAATCATCAATTTTGGTCTCCTCCCTTGTCTATACACTACTCACTTCTTCACCTCCCCTGGGCATAAACTTATATCATACAGCTTTCTGCACATAATCTAAAAACTCACCACTACCATAATTATCTATATATGACCTGCAAACACCTCCACATCCTTTACCACCTCTTTCTCTCCATTTCTCATAACTCTGCTTTCATTTATATAACACATGGCCATCATCTTACCAAATCTGTTGCCCTGATGGTGCTGATGTCATCTCGCATGTGATGATGTCAGCTGCAAATCTGAAAAAAAAAAATCTGGAAACACTTGGGAACTGACACCCCATTATTTCGACCCCAAAACTCGGTAAAACCGAGTAATTTGGGCGTGTTGGGAGGTATGCCTCCCACTTTAATAGTTTATCTATTTCTGTTTATCTGTTTCACGTAGATCTGGAGAGTATTCCATACTGCTGGAATCCTTTCAGACACATATCAATCCCTTCAGCAGGTTCTATTTATGTCACATGCAAAGTTCTGGTCCTTGGATGTAGTGTTTATAGTGCTGTTTGTCTTGTGGATGTGCAGGAGATCCATCAGAGCTGGATCTGAGGATACCTTATATACTAGACATGGATCGCCTCTCAGTAACCTGTAGGAGACTGACAGCTAGGACCTTAAGGCAGTCTGTGAAGGACAGGGTATTCATACCCTGGATTCTCCTGGAGAAGAACATTTGAGGGTGTTACAAGTGTTGCAAATACCTGGTTAGGTACATGTCAAAGGGGACATTGTACTCAGTGATGGGTTTGATAAGGGCCAAGTAAAATGGCACTATTATTTCACTGGATCTAGAAGTCATACCCTTTCTTATGAGCTGGGAAATATAGAATGATTTTCTTACTATCTTGCTACATGTTGGTTGAATGCCAGATCACTGTCTACATATGTTACCAGATCCCTATTGGGTCAACACTTGGGAGTGTTTTATCAATAAAGTAATCAGCTTGGATGGATGATTTCCCAAAGGGCACTATAATGGATTCATTTGCATTGAATTTTAATCTGTGGATTTCACACCAGTCATTTATTTGTGTTTTAATCTCATGTAGGATGTTGGTGCCATGGGGGGAATCTGTGATCGCTCCCAATTTACAGTCATCTGCGAACTTGGTAAGCCAGAGGCCTTTGACATTAGCCTTAACTTCTCAAACATAGATGCCAAATAGGAGTTGTTTCAACACATAGAACCCTGGGTTACTCTGCAGTTGACCAGTCTTTAGGTGGAGGTGGTCTTACGATCCTGACTTCCTGGATACTATCTGCGAGTCAGCTTCCAATCCAACAAGTCATGTAGAGATTTATGCCTAGTTCTGAGAGTTTGTCAACAATATCTGAGTGGGGTATAGTGACAAACACCTTGGCCAGGTCATGGTAGGAGGTATGCAATGTTTTTCCCTCATCAATAGCCGTGGTGACCCTCTCAAAGAAGTCTATCAGATTAAGTAGGCAAGACCTTCCCTTAACAAAGCTGCACTGGGATGGTGGGATGGGTTCAGTGTCTGTAGGTTGTCAATGTCCTGGTGGATCATTTCCATTATAATTCGTTCAATGGCTTTGCATATTAGAGCTGTCACACTGATGGATCTTTAATTCCTGGGGTCAGTTGATAGTCCACCCTTTTGAAGAGGGATGACCGTTGAAACACTTCATTCACCTAGCATGTAACATGTTTTGAGGATGTAGTAGAAGATTGCTTCAAGTGGTCCAGCTAGGTCATGTTTTAGGCTATTTAGGAGGCAACTGAGGATATTGTTGAGGCCTACTTAAGCAGTGTTTTTTGGCCATAGCAAGCACCTCCAGCACCTACTCCCTTTTGATAGCTGGAGAAGATATGCTAGAAGGGATTTCACAGGGTTAGTGGGGGGTGGGGAGAGGTGAAGGTTGAGCTAAATTTATCAGTCACTAGATTTGCTCTATCACCCTGCTAGTGAGGGTTGTGCCATTTGCCACTAGTTCTGTACACTGCTGAGTATTACGTTTAAGGTTCTTGACATAGTTGAAGGTGGCCTTGTGACTGACCCTAGCCTCAGAGACTATTCTGACCTTGGAATTCACTTTGTTGGACTTTATTACCTTATTAGACCTCTTAGTTTCTTGTCTAGTTGAATCAGAGAGCTCTTGTCTCTATGAGAGTTGCACTTTCTGATTTTGGCCTTGACTTTCTTTGTTGTTATATAGCCTGTTAAAGGTAAGGATTCCACCAGTGTGGTTAATTTTTTTGTTAGACCTGGGCTTACTTCTGGTAGGTATGGCAGCCTCAATATCTGAGAGTTGGCTTAGAGAATTTAGATGCTGTTAACAAGCAATTTTTTGGTTCAGTTGTGCAAGGTTTGATTCCCGCAGCTTCCATTTGTCTATCTGTGTGACTCTGGGCTCTTAACCGGATACAGTTCCTGAGCTAAGTCTAAAAAAGGGCCATGGAGATCAGCGCTTCAGAAAACAAACAGAAATAAATGCAGCCATTTATATGTTTGTACAGGGTTTCTGTATATAATGTAGCATAGGTAGCTGTGCTCTTTGGGTTTGCGGGTACCATAAATTTTGACAAACTGTTGCTTAATAGGATGTAATTTGCTTTATAATAATTCCTGTTATGGGTTTAGCTGGCTTTTCTGGGTTGATTTGTATTTTGAGGGAGCCAGCTTTGCAATCCAACTGTGCCACTAAGGATGTGAAATGGGGAGAGGTGGGATGCAACATTCTCCTATTTTGGTGACTACTGGGTTCAATATGTTTGATCCCTCTGGTTGGAAAGTGCATTATCTGGTCCAGGGTATTTGTGCTGATAAAGTCCTGGAAATAGTTTGCCTGTGCATTACAGGTATTATATATTTTCCCATCTATAGTGTGGTAGCTAAAGTCTCTCATGAACAGGGTATTTGGATGGATGGTGAGCGCCATTAGTAGGTCTAGGTAAGAGATGTGAGCTTCATGGATCATAAAGGGTGACCTGCAGTTGTCCAGGACATGGTAAGGAACTTTGACTATGGAGACTTGGATTGGGGTAAACTCTAGGACATCATTTTATTTAATCAACCTAGAGCTTTATTTTCTGCTAACATAGACCTGTCTGTTCTGATATCAGTCTAAATGTGTGGAAGGCACTGTAGCCTTCCAGTGCTGGAGTACTTTCTGTGGCTTTAAACCAAGCCTCAGTAACAGCACAGAGGTCTACATTCTCCACAGTGAGAAGAGCTTGTAGGGTATGGAGTTTCTTGTTTAAGCTCCTAGCATTGAACAGTAACACCTTAAGGTTGCTTTGAGCGTTTTTGTTATGTTGGTAGTTTTGTCATTTGGGATGTGTGTTCAGTGGACCTACCTTGTTAACAAATGGATATTATATTATTATTATTACTATTATTATGACAGAGCATGCTGCTCCAGTATTGCTCAAACTAAAGTGATACCCATTAAGAGCAAGACCTTCTGAGAGAGAAACTTCAAGTCAGATAAGGAGGCTTATTCAACATGGCTATGTGTCAAAGCCTCCAGAGTAAAGTTGAGATCACAGGGTGGTGCAGGGCCTTTAACTGGTGCTCACAGAATAAAGATCTCTTTCAGCAAGGCCTTACAGGCCTTTTGTGAGGCTAATTTAGTCAATTAAAACCCTCATAGAAAATAGTTAACTGGACATTTATGATGGAATATCTAGTTCTACCATCAAAGATACTGGTCAAAATTGTAATACTGAGAGAACTACAGGAGGCAAAGGGCCTAGTCCCTATTTAAGGGCCCAGATGGAAAATCACTTCCACTTACTCCTACAAAGCCTGTGGGTAGAAGTTTTCTGAGAAGCAGGAAAATCTAAATTACTGAAAAACAGAGGGAAGGATTCATGGCCATCAGTGGGACAGGAGAAACCAAGCAGTCAGCTTGAGGGACAGAATGTCTGTGTGATGCTCACTGGACAGGTGGGATGGGAGATTCGTTTTGGAATCTAGAAGCCTATGCTGGTTCTTGAGATGAGGCTACAGCACTGAGAACCAGATTTGTCTTGACCAGAAAGGGTATATGAGAATGACTGAAGCCTTACACAGAGATGCTTTCTAAAGGAATTCTGTCATTAGTGGCAATGGTAAAAATTTGTAAAGGAGTGTAGGAGGCCACTGATGGGATAGAGCATCCCAGAGTGATTGTCCCTGTGAAGGTATTAGTTCAACAAAGCTTCTAATGTATCTGATGTTGGATGGAGAAGAAAAAAGTCACAGCAAGGCATACCTCAGCAGTAGAATATCATCTGTGCCACCTAAGGGGGAGGACTCATCATAAGAGGAGTTAATGAAGGAATAATGCTGTCTACAAAATCACATAAATATAGACAGGCATAGTCTCATGGTGATGCCTGTGGTGCAGCCCTTATTGTTCCGTCCACTGTAATATAGGATCATAGATAGGTACTAGGCTATTGGCCCAAGGGCCTAAGTAAGCCTAGCCAACAAGATTTCCTGGCTTACACCACCCAAGAAAGTTATTCTCCTGTGCCACTGTCGAGCAGAGACACAGAAGTGATCCCTGGGGTGTATTTCCTATTTCCCATCCAGTCATCAAGATTTTTCTTGAAGAGTGCTAATGAAGAACTTTGCTTGACATAGATGGGTAGCCTGTTCCAGAGTATGGGAAGTCTCTAGGACAGGAATCTATCCCTACAACATGTCCTGTTTATTGTGGTGACAAAGTTTAGGTCCCTAGAGCATATAACTCGGAGGGATTGGGATTTCTTTAGGTGTAGCATGTCCAACAGCTCTGGGTTTGACATAGCTTTATATGTTAGGCAGAGATATCCTCAGAGTAGGCGATATGCTACAGAGTAAAGCTGGAGTTTTTTGAGACGGTCAGTGTAGGGCATTTGTTTGAGGCCAGCAATCCTCTTTGTGAGGTACTTCTGTGGCCTTTCCAGCTGCTGCAGATGTCTTGTGAGGTAAATTCCAAAAGGGGCGTTGTACTCCATAATGGGTCTAATGACTGTCTAGTAGAGAGGAACAATGACCTCTTTTTTCCTGGATGAGAACCCTTTTATGATGAGGTGTACCACGTAGAAAGACTTCCTGACTCCTGTGGCGATGTGACTATTAAAGGAGAGACTACTGTCCACCTGGGTCCCAAGGTCTCTTATCACACATTCGATGTTAAGTAGATTGCTGCCTATGTGGTAGTTCTTGGGTACAGAGTTTTTACCAAAGGCATTGAGCTTGAGGCCATTGCTCTGACACCAGGCATCTGTCTCAGCAAGGCCCTTCTGTAGGATGTTCACATCATTTGGGGATTTGACTATGGCTCCTAGTTTGCAGTCATCTGTGAACTTCATTAGCCAAAGGCCTTCTGTGTTAGCCTGCACTTCAGAGAAGTAGATACCAAACAGGAGATGTCCCAAGACTGAACCCCATGGTACTCCTCTTGTCACCGTTTTGAAGTCAGATTTGGAGTCTGCAACTTTTACAGTGTGGGTTCTGTCAGTGAGCCAGTTGGCAACCCATTTTGTGATGTAGGGATTTGTACCTAGTTTAGTGAGTTTAGCTATAATTCCAGAATGGGGGATGGTGTCGAAAGCCTTGGCGAGGTCAAGATAGGCTGTGTGAACCACCTTACCCTCATCTACGGCTTTGGTGACTGCCTCAAAGAAGTTGATCAGGTTCAGGAGGCATGATCTGCCTTTCACAAACCCGAACTGGGTGGGATCCAGAGTTTGGAGGTTACCAATGTCTTTGTTTATGAGTTCTATGATGATACGTTCCATGGCCTTGCAGACCAGGCTCATCAGGCTAATAGGTCAATAGTTCCCAGGATCAGTGGTGGCTCCCCCTTTGTGGAGTGGAATAACTGTTGCTGTGCACCATTCAGTGGGCACAAAGCCTGATGTGAGGCTATTATTGAACATGGTGCTTAAGTGGGGAGCCAGTTTGTTCTGAAGTTCATGTAAAATGCAGCCTGGGATGTTGTCTGGTCCCATGGATGCTGTATTTTTGGCTTTAGAGAATGCAGCTTTTACCTGAGTAGTTGTGATTACAGGGACTTTGTATTCTTTCTGCATAGATATGGACCCTTTAGGGGGTGGCGGGGTAAAGTTAGCACTGAACCTATCTGCCAGGATGCTGGCAATGTCAGTTGGTTCTATAATTTTCGTACCGTTGTGCTGTAACTCAGAGCAGATCTGGGTGCTACCACTGAGATTATTGACATAGCTATAGAATGCTTTGTGGTTGTCCTTAGAATTAGTGGTGATTTTGTTTTTGTAGCTAGCTTTGGAGGATCTTATAAGGGATCTCAGCTTCTTACTGAGGCTGACCAGGGAGCTACTCCACTCATGGGATTTTACTCTCTTTTGCAACAGTTTCTTCCTTCTGTTGTACAGTTTGTTTATGGCAGGGGACCACCAGATTGGCTTCCTTTTTTTGAAGATAGCGTCTTGGTTCTGTTTGGGATAGCATGATCCATGTACTCGTGTAAGTGCTTATAGAGTGCATTTGTGTAGGATTCAGCAGTCATAACTGTATTGTTCATCTGCATGCTTCTGTCTTAAGAAGCATGAAGTTGGCTTTGGAGAAAATGTTTACCATGGTTTCCTTAATGGGGCGTGGGGGCTGGATATGAATATCAAGGGTGATTAGCTTATGGTCAGATCGGACCACCGAGGAGTTGACTTCAGGTGTGGAACACCGGTCACTCATGTTGGCAATGACTAGGTCTAGGATAATGGTGCCTCTGGTGGGGCTGTGGATAAGTTGATCCAGGGCATTGGAGTTTATGAATTCCAGAAAGTGTTGAGCTAAGGAGTTGGTACATGAGTAGTTTTCCCCGTTAATGGTGGGGTAGTTGAAATTGCCCATTATTAGGGTGTTTGGTTGAACCCTAATATTTTCCAGTACATCAAGAAAAGAGGACTGGGAATCCTGGGGCATGGTGGGGGATCTGTAGCAAGCTACAATTTGGATTGCAGTTTTGCCCAGAGTTAGTTGCACTTGGATAACCTTGGCTGCATTATGCTGAGCAACTAGCTTGGAGGTGTGGATATCCTTAATGAATATGGACACACCTCCGTCTTTGGTGTTTCTGTCCAGGTTACATTGCTGAAAAGTGTGGTATGAGTTATAGCCTGGTAGTGCAGGGGTTCTCTCTGAAGCCTTGAACCAGGTCTCAGTCACTGCACAGATATCGATGTTCTCCATTTTAAGGAGTGCCTCGAGTGAGTGCATTTTGAGATTTAGACTTCTAGCATTGAGTAGCATTACCCTCAGTTTTTGCTTGCCTGTTCCTGCTACAGTGGTGAATTTGTCATTTGAACCTTGCCTAAAAAAGGCACTATAGGGACAGCAAGAGCCTTAGCCAGTATCCGGTATCCCAGGGGTGACAGGTGCAGGCCATCTGTGGCAAAACATTGTGGTCTGTCGACCAAGTCATCCCAAGCAGACAGATCCTGGATCCCTTTAGAATGACACCAGAAGCTTAGCCAATTGTTGAAGTCAATCATTTTGTCCTTGTTCTGCGGTATCATTCTGGGCAATGGCAGAATGCTACTCAGGGCTAGGGTCATACCTGCCTGGGCTACCAGATCGGAGAGCTCCTCCATGTCTCTTTTCATGTAGTCCAGGGAGGTATGTCTCAGGTCATTCACACCAACATGGACAATGACCGAGTCATATTTGTACTTGTTGTGGAGTGACTTGAGTGCGTTGGTTATGTGGCGGATCCTGGCACCGGACAGGCAGCTGACAGTAACCTTCTCCTTGCTTAGCCTGGTGAGTGGGACATCAGTGTGCCTGAGTATAGAGTCACCTATGACTAGTGTGTTGGGTATGTTGTTTTACCTTATTGGCTGTGGTTGAGTGGCACACTAAGTCTGTGGGCTATGTGTCATTTGGGTTGTGTTGGGGGATGGAGATTGCTTGCGTTTCTGCTTTGGAGGTCTCTGTTGCTTAGACAGATTATTATTGAGAGCCTCCGCAAATGATTTTGTATTACTATGTGTGGATTTTGGTGGTGTAAATTTAGTGAGATTATATATGTAATATGTAATATTATTAATATGTATTAGTGTCATGTGGTCTATCTGTGATATCATGTATTAGTGTCATGTGCTCTATCTATGGTATTATGTATTAGTGTCATGTGCTCTATCTGTGGCATTATGTATTAGTGTCACATGCTCTATCCATGGTATTTTGTATTAATATCACATGGTCTATTCATGGTATTATGTACTGCTGTCGTGTGCTGTACCCATGATATCATGTATTAGTGTCATGTGTTCTATCTGTGGTATTATGTATTAGTTTCATTGAGAGGTTGGAAATGTTGAGCATCATAACCACCCATGACTTGATTTGTTGTGAGTTTTGAAACTGACAGGTTTTTGCAAGGAGTCTAGCATCTGCTCTGCAAGGCCTCCTCAGAACCTGTCATATGTGTGAGATAATTTAGTTCTTGGAGCAAGAACTTACCTGAGGTGTAAACTTGCTTCCCCATGCAGTTCAACATCATATACTCCTTGGCAGGTGATTGAATCACTACACTCTCTAGAGAAAGTTTGTTTTTGGTGGTGCCTGCCACAATAATAGAGTTCACCAGAGGGCCTTTGCTCCAGTATGGTCTGTCATTAGGCAGCCTCAAAATCTTGTCTGGCTTCTTTGGTATACATTCAGACACATCTGTTTTCCATCATGCCCTCTTTGCTAAGTTCATCATATGGTTGTGGGAGGGACCT
>NC_056739.1:63072451-63079951 GCF_019279795.1 Protopterus annectens | reverse complement strand
GTTGCTTTTCTCCTGTTTCGTGTATTATGCTGCATAGCAGTAAATGAAGTTGTCACCCTGGAGATCTTTTCAGTGCTTTTTCATACACAAGGTTCAACTATATTATGCATGTTATTGTTTCAAACTGCCATACTGTGTGCTATTACCAATTCTGCACCCCATTTAGGCATGTAGGGGAAAGGAGATAAACTGATGGAGAAGTCTGAGAAAGAGTCTGAGGAGAAAATAGAAGTGGAGACACTTCCATAAAACATAAATTTAAAATAAAAGGAAAATTATTGAAATACACACATCTGAATTTAGTGATCCAACATTGTCGTATAAACCATGACAATTCTGGTAACTTTATAATGTTCCAGTGTTGCTAAAGTCAATCAAAGTCACAGTTAGGAAAATGTGTGCGTGTGTGTGTGTGTGTGTGTGTGTGGGGGGGGGGGGGTATGTATGGGAGTGTGCATGTGTGCATATTTCTATCATGATAACAAGTCCCTGTGGTCTTTTAAGGGAAGTTACCTGAGTGAGTCCAGAATGATAGGACCAGAGAAAGTCACTTTTTACTATGTCTGATTTTCTCCCAGCACATATAGTGACATTAAATGTAGCCCTCAATGTAGTATGAGAAATAATGCCTCTAAAATTCCATTCACCAACTTCCTGGGTCACCATCTCTCACTTCTAGAGGAAACAGCAACCTAATAAGTGTTCAGTCCATCTCCATCCTGATCAGCCGTACTGATGCCTAGAATTAAATAGGAAAGTACAATTGTGTGAGATGTTCCTTACAAGGATCGGACTTCTGGTTAAGTATATAAAAGCTTTTAGGTGCCTTTCTTATACACTACATGTCTGTCGAAGCATGACGGCATGCTGGTATAAAAGGAGACATACAGGCTGCTTTGTGAGAATGGTTGAGTTGAAAAGCCTGACATGACCTTCTGGATATAAAATCCTTTTTTTATTTGATGCACTTTCTTGTTGCCTTCATAGGAAATAAAAAGTTACTTCATAGTCTAAAAGTTTCTGTTTTGTCCAGGTAGTATCTGAGTAGTCTGTGCATATCTAGGGAATGCAATATTCTTTTTCGTCTGTTTTTAAGATGGGGGAAGAAAACAGTAAGTGAATAGACTGGTTCAGAAGGATTAGCTCTAAGAGTTACACTATCATTATGAAACAGAAAGACCAAAAAGAGGGAGCAGACATTAGGGTGTGCAACTCAGATATTCTCTTTGCTGAGGTCAGAGCAATAAAGTAAAGCTGTTTCCAGGAAATTAACTTTAGGGAAGTACTAGCTGCAGGTTCAAATAGCAGCAAAGTTAGTTATCGAAAACAAAACTGAGATTCCATGATGGAGCCATCTGTTTCCTAGGTGGTCCAATATGTAGCACCCCAGAACTGTTTTACCTGAAATGAAGAGAAAAGGGGGATATAATGTAATTTAAGCTGAAAAAATAGGGAAAAAGACAGGTCACCTGTTGTTCTGGTAGTTTGGCCAGTGTGTATGTGTGTGCTTGTGTTTGTGTGTGTATCTGTGAATGTCTCGGACAAGTTCTGGTGCCCATGATAAGCGTAAGCAGGAGATTGGGAGGTGAAACATTTGCAAGCTACTTCTGTGTCCATTAGAGACGTAGGTGCCAAACCAGGGATGAATTTCCTGTTCCCCATCCAATTATCCAAATTACACTTGAATTGGGTTAGGAAGGAACTCTGCACCCCTTTGATGGGGAGCCTATTCCAGAAACATGGCAGTCTCTGGGATACATACCTGTCTGTCCAGCAGGTCCTGTTTATATCACATACAAGGTTTAAGTCCTTAGAAGGGGCAATTCTGGTGCTGTTCTGCGGATATGCAGGGGGTCCATCAGAGTAGGGTCTGACAATGCCTTGTATGCCAGGCGTAGATCTCCCCTCAACTGCATGTAAAAGACAGAATACAGGGATAGAGCCTTTAAGCAGTCTGCATAGGACATGTTAATTACGCCCTATATTCTTTTAGTGAGGAGCTTCTGTGGATGTTCCAATTTTTGGATATGCCTGGTTAGGTGCATACCAATGGGGGCATTGTAGTCAATGACAGGTCTGT
Organism: Protopterus annectens; assembly: GCF_019279795.1. Classification (NCBI taxonomy): domain Eukaryota; kingdom Metazoa; phylum Chordata; order Ceratodontiformes; family Protopteridae; genus Protopterus; species Protopterus annectens. Next base: position 63,077,871 of record NC_056739.1, on the reverse strand, counting down.
TGAATGACAAATCAAGTGGAACAATGACTTCATGGACCTAGATGCCATACCTATGTTTATAAGATGCACAGCATAGAATGCTTTCCTCACTGCTGTAGATACGTGAAAGTCAAAGTCTAGATTACGAGTGTCTATGTGTGTCCCCAAGTCCCTGACTACTGTAAATAAACTAATGGAACCAAGGGAAAATCCAAACTGACAAACTAAAAAAAAAAAAAATCCTTTTGTGGTAGATCATTTGAGACAAACAACTGGAATTACTGAATAAAAACCGCACTTTATTCATTAAGTGCTTTCATTTCTTGTAATAAAGAAACTTCATCAGAATAAATTCAGTCAAACAAGCCTACATTTAAATACCCCTCCAAAATCACATTCCACCAATCCCATCAAAGCATCATGATGTATGAAAATTCTTTAATTAAAGAAACATATTTAATTAAAACGAAAATAAAGAATAAAATCATCTATACATCATGTAAAAAACTGAATCCAAAAATTGGGTAATAACAGGAACATCAAAAAATCCAATAATGTTTCAAAATCTGACATCAAATGTCCAAATGTTCAATTTTAAAAGACAACTTATAGTGCAAGCCTCATTAATGCCAGGGATTTTTGTGGCATTAAGATATAACTGCCATTTAAGCTCACATTTATTCAGATGTTTGTTAGTAACCAGGCCCCTCTGATCTCTATTGACTTGCTCCAAAACACTAAATTTAAAAGAATGGGTAGGTAGGGCCAAAATATGATCAGCAAGAGCATTCTTTATATTACTTTTCTTAACATCTAAAATATGTTCATATACTCTCTCTTTAAATTTCCCAGCACATTTTGTGAGCCAGCAATGTAAACCACCCGGGAAGACTCACATGGAAAATACTCTCAATTTTATTTGAACACTGTTTACCACTAAAGTATCTGTAGTGGACATAAATGGACATGTCATTATAGTGGACATTGAGTACAACGGCCACACTTAAACATGCCCTTTTTCCTACGGCATTCAAATCTTTTGAATTCCAACATGTTTTTAAATAATATGTCTTTTTTATACACCACCGCTGGACCACTACCTAACAATTCTAAAATTAAGAGGGCATTTTACATGTGAGTCTTCCCAGGTGGTTTACATTGCCGGCTGCACAAAATGTGCTGCATTTTATGTTGGGAAGACAAGCGGGAAATTTAAAGAGACGGTATATGAACATCCTTTAGATGTTAAGAAAAGTAATATAAAGAATGCTCTTGCTAAACATATTTCAGCCCTACCTACCCATTCTTTTAAATTTAGTGTTTTGGAGCAGCTCAATAGAGATCAGAGGGGCTTGGTTACTAAAGAACACCTGACTCAAGGCTCTAGAGAGTACCCCTGCATTAGCAGGCTACAAGTCATACCACACTTTTCGGCCATCTAACCTGGACCAGAACACCAAAGGTGGAGGTGTGTCTATATTTATTAAGGATATCCACACCTCCAAGCTAGTTGCGCAGCATAATGCATCCAAGGTTATCCAAGTGCAACTAACTCTGGGCAAAACTGCAATCCAAATTGTAGCTTGCTACAGATCCCCCACCATGCCCCAGGATTCCCACTCCTCTTTTTTGATATCCTGGAAAATATTAGGGTTCAACCAAACACCCTAATAATGGGCGATTTCAACTACCCAACCATTAATTGTGAAAACTACTCATGTACCAATCTTTCACTCAACGCTTTCTGGAATTCATAAATTCCAATGCCCTGGATCAACTTATCGACACCCCCACCAGGGGCAACAATATCCTAGACCTAGTCATTACCAACATGAGTGACCGGTGTTCCACACCTGAAGTCAACTCCTCGTTGGTCAGATCTGACCATGAGCTAATCACCCTAGATATCTGCATCTCGCCCCCCACCCACCATTAAGGAAACCACGGTTAAAAATTTCTCCAAAGCCAACTTCATGCTTCTTAAGACAGAAGTGGCGGACTTCATGACACCCATGCAGATGGACAATACAATTACGACTGCTGAATCCTACACAAATGCACTCTATAAGCACTTACATGAGTGCATGGATCATGCGATCCTCCAAAAAAAGGAAGCCAATCTGGTGGCCCCCTGCCATAAACAAACTCTACAACAGAAGGAAGAAACTGTTGCAAAAGAGAGTAAAATCCCATGAGTGGAGGAACTCCCTGGTCAGCCTCAGTAAGAAGCTGCGGTCCTTTATTAGATCCTCCAAAGCTAGCTGTGAAAACAAAATTGCCACTGATTCTAAGGGCAACCACAAAGCATTCTATAGCTATGTCAAAATTCTCAGTAGCAACACACAGATCTGCTCTGAGTTACAGCACAATGGCACAAAAATTACAGAACCAACTGATATTGCCAACATCCTGGCAGATAGGTTCAGTGCTAACTTTACCCCCCTCTCACCTTTTAAAGGGCCCATATCAATACAGGAAGAATGCAGAGTCCCTGTAATCACATCTATGCAAGTAAAAGCTGCACTCTCTAAAACCAAAAACACAGCATCCATGGGACCGGACAACATCCCAGGCTGCATTTTACACGAACTTCAGAATGAACTGGCTCCCCACCTAAGCACCCTGTTCAATCATAGTCTCATGTCAGGCTTTGTGCCCATTGAATGGCACACAGCAATAGTTATCCCACTCCACAAAGGGGGAGCCGCCACTGATCCTGTGAACTATCACCCTATTAGCCTGACCAGCCTGGTCTGCAAGGCCATGGAACGTATCATCATGGAATTCATAAACAAAGACATTGGTAACCTCCAAACTCTGAACCCCACTCAGTTCGGGTTTGTGAAAAGCAGATCATGCCTTCTGAACCTGATCGACTTCTTTGAGGCAGTCACCAAAGCCATAGACGAGGGTAAGGTGGTTCACACAGCCTATCTTGACCTTGCCAATGCTTTCGACACCATCCCCCATTCTGGAATTATAGCTAAACTCACTAAACTAGGTATAAATCCCTACATCACAAGATGGGTTCCCAATGGCTCACTGACAGAACCCACACTGTAAAAGTTGCAGACTCCAAATCTGACTTCAAACTGGTGACAAGAGGAGTACCATGAGGTTCAGTCCTGGGACCTCTCCTGTTTGGTTGAAGTACAGGCTAACACAGAAGGCCTCTGGCTAATGAAGTTCACAGATGATTGCAAACTAGGAGCCATAGTTGAATCCCCAAATGATGTGGACATCCTACAGAAGGGCCTTACTGAGACAGATGCCTGGTGTCAGAGGCATGGCCTCAAGTTCAATGCCAAAAAGAGCATTGTCATCCCCTTTAGTAAAAATTCTGTACCCATGAACTACCACATAAATGGCAGTCTACTTAATGCCAAATGTGTGATAAGACACCTTGGGACCCAGGTAGACAGTAGTCTCTCCTTTGATAATCACATCACCACAGTAGTCAGTAAATCCTTCTATGTGGCACACCTCATCATAAATGGGTTCTCATCCAGGAAAAAAGAGGTCATTGTTCCCATCTACTCAGCATTCATTAGACCCATTATAGAGTACAACACCCCTTTTGGAATGTACCTCACAAGACATCTGCAGCAGCTGGAAAGGCCACAGAAGTACCTCACAAAGAGGATTACTAGCCTCAAACAGATGCCCTACACTGACCTTCTCAAACAACTCCAGCTTTACTCTGTAGCATATCACCTTCTCCGAGGAGATCTCTGCCTAACATATAAAGCTATGTTAAACCCAGAGCTGTTGGACATGCTACACCTAAAGAAATCCCAATCATCCGAGCTACATGCTCAAGGGACCTAAACCTTGTGACCACAATAAACAGGACATGCTGGAGGGATAGAGTCCTTTCCCAGAGACTTCCTATACTCTGGAACAAGCTACCCATCTATGTAAAGCAAAGTTCCTCATTAGCACTCTTCAAGAAAAATCTTGATGAGTGGATGGGAAATAGGAAATACACCACAGGAATCACTTCTGTGACTCTGCTCAACAGGGGCACAGGAAATTAACTTTCTTGGGTGGCATACGCCAGGGAACCTTGTTGGCTAGGCTTACTTAGGCCCTTGGGCTGATAGCCTAGTACCTACCTATGAAACTATAAATAACTGTGAGCTTAATAGTACCTGTCTATGAACCTTTGAATAACTGTGAGCTTAAATGGCAGTTATATTTTAATGCCATAAAGGCCCCTGGTATTAATAAGGCTTGTATAACTTTTCTTTTAAGACTGAAACACCTGGACGTTTGATGTCAGATTTTGAAACATTATTCGATTTTTTGATCTTCTTCGTATTACCCAATTTTTGCATACAGTTTTTTTATATGACATATGGATGATTTTATTCTTTATTTTCATTTTAAGTATGTTTCTTTAAGTAAAGAATTTTCATACATGATGATGCTTTGATGGGATTGGTGGAATGTGATTTTGGAGGGGTATTTAAATGCAGGCTTGTTTGACTGAATTTATTCTGATTAAATTTCTTTATTACAAGAAACAAAAGTACTTAATGAATAAAGTGTGGGTTTTATTCAGTAAATCCAGTTGTTTCTCTCTAACAGTCCAATACAAAGGGATTTGTTTTTATTCTCCCTGACTACTGTGTCAACTCTTAGGATTGTGTTGTCAATATGATAGTTACCAGAGGTGGATGACTTTTTGAATAATACTATTGTGCATTTCTTGGCATTTAATTTTATTCCATGGCTCTGACACCAGTTGTTTGTCTGTGTCAGCCCTTCATGGAGAACATTTGTGTCAGTGGGCGATTCAGTGACAGCTCCTAATTTGCAATCATCTGCAAATTTAGTTAACCAGCGGCCACTGACATTGGACTCAACATCAGAGACCTAATGCAAAAAAGGATTGGTCCAGGACCGATCCCTGAGAGACTCCACTTGTGACTGGCCTCTTTGTAGTGGTGGAGTCCCCAATTACCCTCTCATATAAGCATGACATGACAGTGCTGAAGGAATGATGGTTGCCAAAGATGATCTATTTGCCTGAGGGAGAGTGATTGTTATGCAGAATACCAATGAGAAGATCTACATTGGTAGTCATTTTTGTACATGTCAAATGATAAAAGGGGTCTTAAGTAAATGCCAAATCAACTATTTGACATGACTTGTCAAAGCATTAGGAAGGACAAGTTTATGTGGTTGCCCCACACCAGCTGAACAACAAAGTTTTGTTATAGCATGACTTATACTAGCTGCATATGTGAGTTTCCATTGTAACATTTAATCATCCAGTGTTATTTCATTAAGCTCTGATCCAACTGACACAATGACCACAAAGGTATGACTGAGTCATTACTAACTGTGGGGTGTAACAATACAAAAGGAGCAAGTGGCAGTAAAATGAAGACTAAAAGCAGCAGAAAACAGCTATCAAAACATGCCTTTCCTTCAAT